>NC_091156.1:17782467-17872467 GCF_040958095.1 Procambarus clarkii
AGTGTGCCTGGGAGAGTGCCTGGGAGAGTGCCTGGGAGGTGTGCCTGGGAGAGTGCCTGGGAGAGTGCCTGGGAGTGTGTCTGGGAGAGTGTGTGGGTGTGCCTGGGAGAGTGCCTGGGAGAGTGCCTGGGAGTGCCTGGGAGTGGCCTGGGAGAGTGCCTGGGAGTGTGCCTGGGAGAGTGCCTGGGAGAGTGCCTGGAGTGTGTCTGGAGAGTGCCTGGGAGTGTGCCTGGGAGAGTGCCTGGGAGAGTGCCTGGGAGAGTGCCTGGGAGTGTGCCTGGGAGAGTGCCTGGAGTGTGCCTGGGAGAGTGCCTGGGAGAGTGCCTGGGAGTGTGTCTGGGAGAGTGCCTGGGAGTGTGCCTGGGAGAGTTGCCTGGGAGTGTGCCTGGGAGTGCCTGGAGAGTGCCTGGGAGTGTGTCTGGGAGAGTGCCTGGGAGTGTGCCTGGGAGTGTGCCTGGGAGTGCCTGGGAGAGTGCCTGGGAGTGTGCCTGGGAGAGTGCCTGGGAGTGTGTCTGGGAGAGTGCCTGGGATGTGCCTGGGAGAGTGCCTGGGAGTGTGTCTGGGAGAGTGCCTGGGAGTGTGCCTGGGAGTGCCTGGGAGAGTGCCTGGGAGAGTTGCCTGGGAGTGTGCCTGGGAGAGTGCCTGGGAGTGTGCCTGGAGAGTGCCTGGAGAGTGCCTGGGTGTGTCTGGGAGAGTGCCTGGAGTGTGCCTGGGAGTGTGCCTGGGAGAGTGCCTGGAGTGCCTGGGAGTGTGCCTGGGAGAGTGCCTGGGATGCCTGGAGTGTGGCGCTCGCCAAGTGAAACGTTTCACAATCGAGACATCTGGACAGGAACTCAGGAAAATCCCCACCTATGAAAGTGGGACTACCCCTCCACACTGCTCCAGTTGTGGACTACCCCTCCACACTGCTCCAGTTGTGGACTACCCCTCCACACTGCTCCAGTTGTGGACTATCCCTCCACACTGCTCCAGTTGTGGACTATCCCTCCACACTGCTCCAGTTTGTGGACTACCCCTCCACACTGCTCCAGTTGTGGACTACCCCTCCACACTGCTCCAGTTGTGGACTACCCCTCCACACTGCTCCAGTTGTGGACTACCCCTCCACACTGCTCCAGTTGTGGACTACCCCTCCACACTGCTCCAGTTGTGGACTATCCCTCCACACTGCTCCAGTTGTGGACTATCCCTCCACACTGCTCCAGTTGTGGACTACCCCTCCACACTGCTCCAGTTGTGGACTACCCCTCCACACTGCTCCAGTTGTGGACTACCCCTCCACACTGCTCCAGTTGTGGACTACCCCTCCACACTGCTCCAGTTGTGGACTACCCCTCCACACTGCTCCAGTTGTGGACTACCCCTCCACACTGCTCCAGTTGTGGACTACCCCTCCACTCTGCTCCAGTTGTGGACTATCCCTCCACTCTGCTCCAGTTGTGGACTACCCCTCCACACTGCCCCAGTTGTGGACTACCCCTCCACACTGCTCCAGTTGTGGACTACCCCTCCACACTGCTCCAGTTGTGGACTACCCCTCCACACTGCTCCAGTTGTGGACTACCCCTCCACACTGCTCCAGTTGTGGACTACCCTCCACTCTGCTCCAGTTGTGGACTACCCCTCCACACTGCTCCAGTTGTGGACTACCCCTCCACACTGCTCCAGTTGTGGACTACCCCTCCACACTGCTCCAGTTGTGGACTACCCCTCCACACTGCTCCAGTTGTGGACTGAACTACCTCACCACACAACCACTGCACCATGGGTGAACTACCTCACCACACAACCACTGCACCAAGGGTGAACTACCTCACCACACAACCACTGCACCAAGGGTGAACTACCTCACCACACAACCACAGCACCAAGGGTGAACTACCTCACCACACAACCACAGCACCAAGGGTGAACTACCTCACCACACAACCACTGCACCAAGGGTGAACTACCTCACCACACAACCACTGCACCAAGGGTGAACTACCTCACCACACAACCACTGCACCAAGGGTGAACTACCTCACCACACAACCACTGCACCAAGGGTGAACTACCTCACCACACAACCACTGCACCAAGGGTGAACTACCTCACCACACAACCACTGCACCAAGGGTGAACTACCTCACCACACAACCACTGCACCAAGGGTGAACTACCTCACCACACAACCACAGCACCAAGGGTGAACTACCTCACCACACAACCACAGCACCAAGGGTGAACTACCTCACCACACAACCACTGCACCAAGGGTGAACTACCTCACCACACACACCACAGCACCAAGGCTGAACTACCTCACCACACAACCACAGCACCAAGGGTGAACTACCTCACCACACAACCACAGCACCAAGGTGAACTACCTCACAACCCACTGCACCAAGGGTGAACTACCTCACCACACAACCACAGCACCAAGGGTGAACTACCTCACCACACAACCACAGCACCAAGGGTGAACTACCTCACCACACAACCACTGCACCAAGGGTGAACTACCTCACCACACAACCACTGCACCAAGGGTGAACTACCTCACCACACAACCACTGCACCAAGGGTGAACTACCTCACCACACAACCACTGCACCAAGGGTGAACTACCTCACCACACAACCACTGCACCAAGGGTGAACTACCTCACCACACAACCACTGCACCAAGGGTGAACTACCTCACCACACAACCACTGCACCAAGGGTGAACTACCTCACCACACAACACACACCAAGGGTGAACTACCTCACCACACAACCACAGCACCAAGGGTGAACTACCTCACCACACAACCACAGCACCAAGGGTGAACTACCTCACCACACAACCACAGCACCAAGGGTGAACTACCTCACCACACAACCACAGCACCAAGGGTGAACTACCTCACCACACAACCACTGGACCAAGGGTGAACTACCTCACCACACAACCACTGCACCAAGGCTGAACTACCTCACCACACAACCACAGCACCAAGGGTGAACTACCTCACCACACAACCACAGCACCAAGGGTGAACTACCTCACCACAACAACCACAGCACCAAGGGTGAACTACCTCACCACACAACCACTGCACCAAGGGTGAACTACCTCACCACACAACCACTGCACCAAGGGTGAACTACCTCACACAACCACAGCACCAAGGGTGAACTACCTCACCACACAACCACAGCACCAAGGGTGAACTACCTCACCACACAACCACTGCACCAAGGGTGAACTACCTCACCACACAACCACTGCACCAAGGTGAACTACCTCACCACACAACCACTGCACCAAGGGTGAACTACCTCACCACACAACCACTGCACCAAGGGTGAACTACCTCACCACACAACCACAGCACCAAGGGTGAACTACCTCACCACACAACCACTGCACCAAGGGTGAACTACCTCACCACACAACCACTGCACCAAGGGTGAACTACCTCACCACACAACCACAGCACCAAGGGTGAACTACCTCACCACACAACCACTGCACCAAGGGTGAACTACCTCACCACACAACCACTGCACCAAGGGTGAACTACCTCACCACACAAGGAAAGTTGTGTAACACTGTGGTAGTTCACTAGTGTAAGTTGCCACTTTCCACTTATATAAAATACAAAGGTGAAATAAAATATGTACAATTTCTTTTACTGAAAATAGTGTAGTGTTGCGTTAATTCGTGTTCGGCTGTGTAATAGTCGAGTCCTATGATAGGATAATGACATTGTGAGCTTTGTATTTAGAACGTGAGAGGAAGGGCGGTACTCACCGTGTGCAGGTCATCTGGCAGCTCCAGCACGGGCCCGATGTAGGGCTGACCGCCAGGCTGCACGGGCTGGGGCTGGGAGCCATGGCTCTCAGGTCTGGGCTGTTGGCCAGGCCTCGCGGGTACGGGTCGGGAGTCAGACGTCACGGGTACGAGTTGTGGGCCCGGTCTCGCGGGTTCAGGCTGGGGGCCCGGCACGACTGCTGGCGGGACGGGGTCCCGCCAGCCCGGGAAGACGATGGCGGTGTTGTCCCTGGGGGGTCGTGGCCTGACCCCGGGCATGATGCCCCCAGGGCGCCCCTCTCTCCCGGGGGTGAGTTGGGGTCGGCCAGTGTGGCCGTGAGGACGGCCAGCCCCCACTAGGCCAGTAACTTCATGCTGAAACCACATAATTGGATTTATCATCAACTGCTTAATAGTTGTATTTTCTCGCTACTCTCGCGCACGCTAAACACACCACAATCACCGTCACACCACCGTCACACAGGTGGCAATATTCCGTCACACAGGGGGGACATGATCACCACATTCAAGATTCTGAAGGGAATTGATAGGGTAGATAAAGACAGGCTATTTAACACAAGGGGCACACGCACAAGGGGACACAAGTGGAAACTGAGTGCCCAAATGAGCCACAGAGATATTAGAAAGAACTTTTTTAGTGTCAGAGTGGTTGACAAATGGAATGCATTAGGCAGTGATGTGGTGGAGGCTGACTCCATACACAGTTTCAAGTGTAGATATGATAGAGCCCAGTAGGCTCAGAATCTGTACACCTGTTGATTGACGGTTGAGAGGCGGGACCAAAGAGCCAGAGCTCAACCCCCCAAGCACAACTAGGTGAGTACAATACAATAAATACATTGAAAAGAGTCAAGTCCTGGTTGGACCTCACGTAAGAGAATTACTGATAATGCCAACAATATGACGGGAAATAAATTCAGAAGTGCTAAAATCACTTCAAGATGAAATATTAATGCAACAAATATCTGGAAATCATAATTAGTGAGACTCTTGGGGGTAAAATATTGACATGTAAGTGTTGGCATTAAGGCCTCAAGGATACTGGGATTCATATAGAAGAATTATCAGCGAGATATCTAAGGCTGGTCTTCAGCTTTATCTTGCCCGTGTCAGGCCCGACTAAATTGTGGTGTTATAGTTTGAACAGCGTGGTACAGAATGTTCATGTGCACCGTCACACAGGTGGCTATACCCCGTCACACAGGTGGCTATACCCGTCACACAGGTGGCTATACCCCGTCACACAGGTGGCTATACCCCGTCACACAGGTGGCTATACCCCGTCACACAGGTGGTTATACCCCGTCACACAGGTGGCTATACCCCGTCACACAGGTGGCTATACCCCGTCACACAGTTGGCTATACCCCGTCACACAGGTGACTATACCCCGTCACACAGGTGGCTATACCCCGTCACACAGGTGGCTATACCCCGTCACACAGGTGGCTATACCCCGTCACACAGGTGGCTATACCCCGTCACACAGTTGGCTATACCCCGTCACACAGGTGACTATACCCCGTCACACAGGTGTGTTCCAACTCAATTTTTTGTGTTGGTAAATAAACCTAATTATATTGCAGACTAAATTTTGCAAAAGAAACTTTTGAATGAGGCGAGTGACCGCGCCGCAACAGAGCCGGGTCCTGTTTACGGAAGTGGTCAACAGACCCGGGTCCTGTTTACGGAAGTGGTCAACAGACCCGGGTCCTGTTTACGGAAGTGGTCAACAGACCCGGGTCCTGTTTACGGAAGTGGTCAACAGACCCGGGTCCTGTTTACGGAAGTGGTCAACAGACCCGGGTCCTGTTTACGGAAGTGGTCAACAGACCCGGGTCCTGTTTACGGAAGTGGTCAACAGACCCGGGTCCTGTTTACGGAAGTGGTCAACAGACCCGGGTCCTGTTTACGGAAGTGGTCAACAGACCCGGGTCCTGTTTACGGAAGTGGTCAACGACCTCTCCACTAGGGCGGGAATCTTGTCTCACAGCGACGTCCGTCAACTTCGCGAGTCGCTGCCATTTTCTCACACAACGGGTTTTGCCCTCGGGTAGAGTATACGTCAAAATACTACGCTCTGTAAGGAGTCCGGGTCAATTATCCCACACACCTGGCCACTCCGGCACCTTGCAAGTGCTCACAGGAGGCACTAAGTGGCTTAATTAAGTGATAATAGCACTCTTCTCACTCTCTCCCGTCTCTTGACATAAGAGGCATGCGGCAGGGTGTGAAGGTCTTGGTGTTATTTCTTTATATGTCTCACAAATACATAAGTGTTGGTTTTTATCCATTGTTACGATTGGTAAGTGGCCGGATCGGCCTGCTTGTTGGTTCAGGGGAAGATTGTGCGCAAGTCTGGGACTTGTGGTGGTTAGTACAAGTCTGGATGTATCAACAAGAAGTCAGTCTTTATAGAATTACATTCAAGTAAGTTGTAGTTAAATTAAAGTGGTTTAAAATATGTGCAAACCTGAAAAATGTAGTAAATCCAGTAATGACTTGAGGAACCTTTCACGAAGTACTAGACACGGAGCACCGGGGACACGGAGCACTAGAGACACACGGAACACTAGAGACACGGAGCACCACGGAGGTCAAGTCACGGAGCACTAGCGGTATAGCGCGCACTGAGTGCTGGCTGCTGCCTGAATGAGCTCTCAGGATTCGTCCGGAGACTTATAGGACCCCAGTCATGCGGGCCTGGGGGAGGGGGTCTGGGGGGAGGGGTCTGGGGGGAGGGGGTCTGGGGGGAGGGGGTCTGGGGGAGGGGGTCTGGGAAGGGGGGTCTGGGGATATCTTAAAGCGAGAGAGAGGGGACTAGGAGGGCGGGGATCCTCCTGTTGAGAGAGAGAGGGGAGGGGAGGGCGTCGACGACTGAGGGACGAGGTAAAGTATACAGTGAACTACAGACTTATTATTATTAACATCTTTATTGATAAAATTAATTACAATTTTGCCTAATCTGAGGATTTCAATTAAGTCTTATTAAAGTGAGGATAATGCTGATATTTACTGTCACGCAGGACATAGGGTCATACACAAGACAATAGGTCTAAACTGTAGGCTGAAGCACATATATATCATGGTTACAATCAATGTTTTAATGTATGGATATGTGAAAACAACTTTCTACTGTGCACTGCCACACAATGATAGGGATGGATTCATAAGTGATGCAGCTTAGAGTAAAATAAATAAAATTGTTCTTCATTCTTTAAAATGGACAAGCAAATTTTTGATAAATTGTTAGTATGTCGTCCAGAACACCTGAGTGAATGAAATAGTTACACAGTTGGTGGTACAAGAGACCAGGAGGTCTAAAGTCTTTTACGGTTTCACATTCAACAATATAGTGTTCTAGTGAATACATTAAAGGTTTATCACAGAGTTTACAATCTGAGTATTCTGGTAGTGGCTCAGCCTCACTAACCTGCCAGATGTGTCTATAGCCAAGGCGAATTCTCACAATGACTACATCACATTGCCTGGTTCGGTTGCTGTGCTGACCATACAAATACCTATTATTACAGAACTTGTCATAACTTTTAATACTGCAGCTTTCAGGTCTCTGGGCATTTCTTAGTTCTTCTAAAGCTGAATTAATTTATTTAATTTGTATGTTTCTAATAATTGCATTAGATAGTCCAAAGTCATAATCAATGTTTTCTTTCCTGCAAGCCTCATTGGCCAATTGATCTACAAAGTCATGTTTACCAACTCCAACATGGGATGGGATCTTCTTGAGGTTATCTTGAGATGATTTCGGGGCTTTAGTGTCCCCCGCGGCCCGGTCCTCGACCAGGCCTCCACCCCCAGGAAGCAGCCCGTGACAGCTGACTAACACCCAGGTACCTATTTTACTGCTAGGTAACAGGGGCATAGGGTGAAAGAAACTCTGCCCATTGTTTCTCGCCGGCGCCTGGGATCGAACCCAGGACCACAGGATCACAAGTCCAGCGTGCTGTCCGCTCGGCCGACCGGCTCCTCTCCCCGACCGGGATCCACACAAGTTTTATACAAGAGTTATTATCATTGGCAAAAGTTACATTCCATTTAATATTACAAGCTACTTCAGACATACATTGTGATGGGTTATTTAAGGACTGCAGAGCACTTGTAGAGTCAGAGAAAATCACTCCACCACCATTGAGCTTAAGGTATTCAGTGGCTAGATAAATACGCAATAGCTCGGTCTGTGTCGTGCTTGCCCAGTTGTTCAATCTCTGTGTACTAGACATGATCATTTCATTCCCTTTATATACTGCGCATGCACAACCTGTTCTACCAGTGCCTGACTGCACAGAACCATCAGTAAAGGCGTAGGATTCATCGGTTTGAAATCTTAAAGATGACTGTCAATAGCTTCTAATGTTATACATCTCATAGTTTCAGTGTTATACATTTGTTTTACACTGATGGGGGTATAGTGCAAAGTGACCTGCACATCTTTCCAAGGTGGGAATATAGTTGGCATTAACATAAAATATGCTCGTAGTTTTTATATTGCGTTTATGTGGTCTGTTGTTGATTATTATGCCTTGCATCTTCTTAATTTTTCTCCTAAACAATTACAAGGCCAAGATGTAGTACAGAATGATGCCATGCGCATCATCCTGGGTTGTCCTAGAACTGTCAGAATTGTTAACATGAGAGAGGAACTAAAATTTACCTTCTATTTACCAAAGAATAGTTCTACTTAGTACTATGTTTTGCGCCAAAACTTTAAACCACAGATTAATAAACATGACGAGAGAGGAACACACACAACACGTGACCAGCCAGCAGTGGCCCCGAACAATCGTCACACCGTGAAGAACAAAGATCACTGCAACTTGTTGCTCAGTTATGCAACAAAAGTCTTGGACAAAGTCTGGCAGGCCGGCCTCAAGTGCAAGTTAAACTCAAGTGTTGAGTTTAAAGCCTCAATGTGAGGCTTTAAACTCAACATACCAGCCAACATCGCCCACATGGGGGAGGAGGTGGACGGCTCAACACATCTGCTTATCATCCACTCTTTTTAACATGCCCAAGGAAGTCAGGGGGGGGGGCAGGGACGACAAGGATGTGCAAGGAGGGTCGGAGTAGGACAAGAACGGTGCAAGATAATAACTGCCACACGCGGGGCAGATGTCCCGCCACACCCAGCCACACGCGGGAAGATGTCCCGCCACACCCAGCCACACGCGGGAACACGTCCCGCCACACGTGGACACACGTGGACACACGTGGACACACGTGGACACACCCAGCCACACGCGGACACTAACGCTGGGAAATACCAACCCAACAAGTGCTGACCTAACAGGTCTTACGTAATAACGTTTACCTATCAGTGCTTACCTAAAGTGACTGTTGGACAGTGAGCTAGGGGCCAACACTTGTGGTGGTCTAAGTTGCTCGCATGATTTAATGTGTCGAATTTTAATGTGGGTTAGGCACGTCAGCTGGGTGTCAGCACCGGTGGTAGACACTCCAGGTGGGTGTCAGCAGCGGTGGTAGACACTCCAGGTGGGTGTCAGCACCGGTGGTAGACACTCCAGGTGGGTGTCAGCAGCGGTGGTAGACACTCCAGGTGGGTGTCAGCACCGGTGGTAGACACTCCAGGTGGGTGTCAGCACCGGTGGTAGACACTCCAGGTGGGTGTCAGCACCGGTGGTAGACACTCTAGGTGGTGGTCAGCACCGGGGTAGACACTCCAGGTGGGTGTCAGCACCGGTGGTAGACACTCCAGGTGGGTGTCAGCACCGGTGGTAGACACTCCAGGTGGGTGTCAGCACCGGTGGTAGACACTCCAGGTGGGTGTCAGCAGCGGTGGTAGACACTCCAGGTGGGTGTCAGCACCGGTGGTAGACACTCCAGGTGGGTGTCAGCAGCGGTGGTAGACACTCCAGGTGGTGTCAGCACCGTGGTAGACACTCCAGGTGGGTGTCAGCACCGGTGGTAGACACTCCAGGTGGGTGTCAGCAGCGGTGGTAGACACTCCAGGTGGGTGTCAGCACCGGTGGTAGACACTCCAGGTGGGTGTCAGCACCGGTGGTAGACACTCCAGGTGGGTGTCAGCACCGGTGGTAGACACATCAGCTGACCACAGGGAGCCGGTCGGCCGAGCGGACAGCACACTGGACTTGTGATCCTGTGGTCCTGGGTTCGATCCCAGGCGCCGGCGAGAAACAATGGGCAGAGTTTCTTTCACCCTATGCCCCTGTTACCTAACAGTAAAATAGGTACCTGGGTTTATCAGCTGTCACGGGCTGCTTCCTGGGGGTGGAGACCTGGTCGAGGACCGGGCCGCGGGGACACTAAAAAAAGCCCCGAAATCATCTCAAGATAACCTCAAGATAACCACATTAGAAAGTGAAGGACGACCACGTTTCGGTCCGTCCTGGACCATTATAAGTCGATTGTGATGAGACGACGTTGTTGTTGTTGTTTAAGATTCAGCTACTGGAGACTAAAAGTTCCAAGTAGCACGGGCTATGGTGAGCCCGTAGTGGACTTACCTGGCACAGGAGCGGGGCTGTAACTTAATGAGACGAGGGAGGCAAGGGTATTAATTAAGGCAAGAGAGGTAGGGAGATGGAAAACTTAGACAATAGATAGGGCAATGGATCGGCTCCTGTTGTGACTTCCAGCGGCTTCTATGGGCGGGGGGAGAGAGAGAGGAGAGAGAGAGAGAGAGAGAGAGAGAGAGGAGAGAGAGAGAAGAGAGAGAGAGAGAGAGAGAGAGAGAGAGAGAGAGAGAGAGAGAGAGGAGAGAGAGAGAGAGAGAGAACGAACGAACGAACGAACGAACGAAATGAACGGCGAACGAACGAACAAGAAGAAAAGGAAGAGGAAGAGAGGCGTGACAAGCGGAAGAGGGGGGGTCACCCTGCGGTTCCCGGGGTTGCTGCTGGCTCACCACTAAACACCTTCCAGGATAACTATCACTGTTAGTGGGAAGTGTTCGTCGCGGTGTACAACATCTGCCTCTCCTGAATATTATTGGGTTTCTGTTTATTATGTTCGAGTTTGAAGGAATTATTATTATTCACTTGGACCCCAATTATCACTTGGCTTAGGCTTCTTAGGAAGTGACACGTAATCAACCAGTATAAATATCTTGCAAGGATAACTGGATGGTTTTTGGCGATAATGAAATCACAATAACTTGCTCTCTAGACGTGAGTACAATATGTGATTGTCATACGTACAATATTACTAGGTACATACAATATTACTAGGTAAGCTCAATCTATTAGAAATATTTATAAGTCGTTTGAGAGCCTCTTGAAAGACTCTTGAAAGATAAGCCTGTACCCTTAGGTTATTCCTCCTCTCTTGATATAGATGGAACTCCTCCATGTCTTAATATAGATGGAACTCCTCCACGTCTTAATATAGATGGAACTCCTCCATGTCTGAAAAAGATGGAACTCCTCCATGTCTTAATATAGATGGAACTCCTCCATGTCTTAATATAGATGGAACTCCTCCATGTCTTAATATAGATGGAACTCCTCCACGTCTTAATATAGATGGAACTCCTCCATGTCTTAATATAGACGGAACTCCTAAACGTCTTAATATAGATGGAACTCCACCACGTCTTAATATAGATGGAACTCCTAAACGTCTTAATAATACATGGAAGTCCTTCTCGTCTTAATATAAATGGAACTCCTCCAAAACAAGCCTATAAAACTGTGTGTGACTCATACTAGGAGAAGCCCGGGTTTTCCCGGGTGTTTTGTTTGGTAAACATTGGCGGGACCAGCTGGTGGCTGCTGGACCACTGCTTGCTTGTTTGCTGCTGTTGCTCTGTTTGTCACAGTGGATCAACACCCCGTGGACCACACCCCCCTGTGTGTGTGTGTGTGTGTGTGTGTGTGTGGTGTGTGTGTGTGTGAGTATTGGGTGCTACTCACCCAAATAGGTGAGTCCACACACACACACACACACACACACACACACACACACACACACACACACACACCACACACACACTCACACTTCAGGCTCGTATCGGTGTATCCCAAAGGTGGAACTACTGCCCTTGGCCAGGATGCAACCCAACAACAGTTGCCTAGCTTCCTGGTACCAATGTACTGATAGGTTGAACATAGGCATTAGCTGAAAGGAAACGTGCTCGTCCATTCTTCTTAATTCCGCCCGGGAATCGAACCCGGGATCTCCGAGTGCGAGTTGAGAACGAAGCCAACTGTACTACAAGACCCCCAGCTGCGTGTAGATACAAGAGACAAAATGACCAACCCAGCGCCTGGTTCCCAGGGGGGGTGGTGTTGTCCATACTGATATTTCAGCATGTTCACTCACAGTTAAGCAAGGGGTTGAGCAAGGGAGAGACAGGGGGTTGAGTAAGGGGACAAGGGGTTGAGTAAGGGAGAGACAGGGGTTGAGCAAGGGAGAGACAAGGGGGTTGAGCAAGGGAGAGACAGGGGTTGAGTAGGGGGACAAGGGGTTGAATAAGGGAGAGACAGGGGGTTGAGCAAGGGAGAGACAGGGGGTTGAGCAAGGGAGAGACAAGGGGGTTGAATAAGGGAGAGACAGGGGGTTGAGCAAGGGAGAGACAAGGGGTTGAGCAAGGGAGAGACAAGGGGGTTGAGCAAGGGAGAGACAAGGGGGTTGAGCAAGGGAGAGACAGGGGGTTGAGCAAGGGAGAGACAGGGGGTTGAGTAAGGGGACAAGGGGTTGAGCAAGGGGGACAAGGGATCAAAGGATGAGTGGCGCTGCCCAATAAACCCGCCCTCGGGGCAAAATTTAAAAAACAAGGGACTGAGGAAGGTGGTGGTGGGTGTGGGTGGTGTAGAGGCCGGGGGCGTGTGTGGGGCGGAGGGAGCGTGTCAACACAGTACAGTGTACAGTGAGAGAGGATACACAGTCATGCCCCATGGTTACTGCCACTGGGAGAGAGGGAGGGGGGTGTTACGATGGCACTGTGACGGCAAGTTTTGTATACTTCTCGTGGGCAAACACTGCCGCTATAAACACACACGCACACACCTACAGCAGCCTCCAGGATTCGCTGTCCACGGACCAGGGTTCGATTCCCAGACGGAACAGAAGCCAATGGGCGTAGTATGTTTCATATGAAGCCCTTGTTCACGTTGTTAACAAGTGTCTGGGAGCTGGTCAGCTGTTATGGCCTGCATCCGTGGGATGTGTGTGTGTGTGTGTGTGTGTGTGTGTGTGTGTGTGTGTGTGTGTGTGTGTGTGTGTGTGTGTTTTCACCTAGTTGTGCTTGCGGGGGTTGAGCTCTGCTCTTTGGTCCCGCCTCTCAACTGTCAATCAACTGTTTCTACTACTACTTTTTTTTCTCCACACCACACACACATACCAGGAAGCAGCCCGTGACAGCTGACTAACTCCCAGGTACTTATTTACTGCTAGGTAACAGGGGCATACGGTGAAAGAAAACTCTGCTCATCGTTCTCGCCGGCGCCCGGGATCGAACCCGGGACCACAGGATCACGTGTCCAGCGTGCTGTCCGCTCGGCCACTGGCTCCCCCGGTGGCCAAGTGTGTGTGTGTGTGTGTGTGTGTGTGTGTGTGTGTGTGTGTGTGTGTGTACTCACCTAGTTGTGTCTGCAGGATCGAGCATTGACTCTTGGATCCCGCCTTTCGAGCATCGGTTGTTTACAGCAATGACTATGGTCCTATTTCCCTATCATATCTAGTTTTAAAATTATGAATAGTATTTGCTTCCACAACCTGTTCCTTAAGTGTATTCCATTTTCCCACTACTCTCACGCTAAAAGAAAACTTCCTAACATCCCTGTGACTCATCTGAGTTTCCAGCTTCCATCCATGTCCCCTCGTTCTGTTACTATTCCGTGTGAACATTTCGTCCATGTCCACTTTGTCAATCCCCGTGAGTATTTTATACGTTCCTATCATGTCCCACCTCTGCCGTCTTGTTTCTAGTGTCGTAAGGCACAGTTCCTTCAGGCGCTCCTCATACCCCATCCCTCATAACTCTGGGAATTGAAATTGAAATTGAATAAGTTTATTGAGGTAAAATACACACAAAGGGATGAGGTAGCTCAAGTTATTCTCACCTCGTTCAGTACATCGTGTTAATATATACATAGACCACATCACTAACAATAAACATATTACCGAACATTCTGAGAGATAAACATATACATTTCTCCTTTACACAAGTAGTATGGTATCAGACGTACACACAAATACTTTTATGACCTGGTATACTGTATAGACAATTAAACTCAAACTATAACATAACAAAATAAACTATTTTTCAGGCAATGTTCTCCAACAGCTTGCATGGTATGCAAGTTAGGGACACTGGCCTGTAGTTCAGTGTCTCCTGTCTGTCACCCATCTTGTATATCGGGGCTACAATAGCCGTCTTCGAAATTTTTGGAAGACGGCTATTCATTTATTTGCCTGAATTCTGGGAGGGTTGAAGGCTTGCATTTAAATACTGTCTGTTGCAAATTATCTGTCAGTTGACAGGTAATTAAGGGTTGACAGAAGTCAAGGTAGTTAACTCCGATCCTGGTTTCATCAACTCACACGAAGGCTACATTGTTGCATTAACTTAACCTCAGTTATTAAGTAGCTGTCAGTTGGACAGGTAATTTGATTGACTCTTGGGTGAGTAAAGTCATTGTTAAGTAACGTAGACGTGGTAATTAGTTATTGGTCCATGGGATAGTGAACTAGTCACCTGAGTTCATTGGGACATGTAGGGCCTCAGAGGAATTCATTTCGTTGAAGTTATAACTGTTAAGCTAGTGTCAAGGGTAACGTAATTGTGTATAATTAATTATTGATCTTCGAGATAGTAATTAATTGCTCAAGATAATTAAGAGTGATTGCCATCCTCTTAGCACTTTGGACATAGAATTGTAGTAAAGTATCGAGTGGACGATAGTAACCGATAACGTAACTCGTGCTGGGAATAATTAGCTGTCTGTAGGGCAGGGATTAATGGGGATTACTCACTGAATGCTTGACGGTCAGGTGTTTGTGTAATTCCGAGTTACGAATGACAGTTTGGGGAGCCGGTCGGCCGAGCGGACAGCACTCTGTACTTGTGATCCTGTGGTCCTGGGTTCGATCCCAGGCGCCGGCGAGAAACAATGGGCAGAGTTTCTTTCACCCTGTGCCCCTGTTACCTAGCAGTAAAATAGGTACCTGGGTGTTAGTCAGCTGTCACGGGCTGCTTCCTGGGGGTGGAGGCCTGGTCGAGGACCGGGCCGCGGGGACACTAAAGCCCCGAAATCATTTCAAGATAACCTCAAGATATGTACAGTTGGACTTGTCTGTGGGAGACAAGGTTAAGTTAACGTAGTCGTTGGTGCTGACAGCTGTTAGCATTGTATTAACGTAAGTCTCACTATTAATATTAACGTAATCAATTAGTCATTGATTGTTAGGCTGCATTAGGCTGCAGTTAGGCTCTCATCATATCAAGGTCAATAGTATACAATGGTTCTTTGCAGAGAAGAGAACTGCCAAAGTTATAGAAGACTGCAGATGTCAGACCTATATATTAGAAGGGGCATAGACCAGAGACTCAAAACTTCATGTCTGTGTCACCGACATGTATATCATGAAAGGTCCTCAAGGAATGAGCCAGGGGCCAGATTCACGAAGCACTTACGAACCTGTACATCTTTTCTCAATCTTTGGCGGCTTTGGTTACAATTATTAAACCGTTAATGAGCTCCGAAGCACCAGGAGGCTGTTTATAACAATAACAACAGTTGATGGGAAGTTTTCATGCTTGTAAACCGTTTAATAAATGTAAACAAAGCCGTCAGAGATTGAGGAAAGATGTACACGTTCGTAAGTACTTGCGTAACTGCTTCGGGAATCTGGCCCCAGGTTCGTAAGTACTTGGGTAACTGCTTCGTGAATCTGGCCCCAGGTTCGTAAGTACTTGGGTAACTGCTCGTGAATCTGGCTCCAGGTTCGTAAGTACTTGGGTAACTGCTTCGTGAATCTGGCCCCAGGTTCGTAAGTACTTGGGTAACTGCTTCGTGAATCTGGCCCATGGAGAGTAGTGAACCGGACAGATTATGTGACGGAGCTTCAGCACATGATCACCCATGAAAGACAACGTATGGCTGACTGCGTCTTCCAGGACTGTCAGAGAGCCTTCGACACTGCTCCACACACGAGGCCTCCTACACATACTAGAAGGAGAGAGGGGAACTACCAGGATGTTGTTTGTTGTTATAGATTCAGCTACTCGGAACAAGTTCCAAGTAGCACGGGCTATGGTGAACCGTAACTTACCTAGAACAGAAGCGGGGCCAGTAGCACGGGCTATGGTGAGCACGTGGTGGACTTACCTGGCACAGGAGCGGTGCTGAAACAAAAACTACCAGGAGAAGCCATTACGACCTATATAGCGCATGGAAGGAAGTCAGGATAAGGATTTGGGATGGGACAGGGGAAAGGAATGGTGGTGCCCAACCACTTGGGCGGTCGAGGATTGAACGCCGACCTGCATGAAGCGAGACCGTCGCTCTACCGTCCAGCCCAACACATACTAGAGGAACAAGCAGGAGCTAACAGCGGAACCTCCAGCACTCACACTAACCTAACAAAGTAAACACAGGTTATTATTTAACAACACTCATATCGCATTCTAAAATTAGCCCCTGACTTTCCCAAGCCAACACGCAGGATAACCAAACGTTACGCAGGACTTTTCCCCTTGTAATCCTGCCTCACCCAGGGGGCGGGAGGGCCCACTTCCCACGCTACTTCTTCTGACTTCTCCTTGACTCACTTATGTCTCAACATTACTCTTGTTTCCCCACCTTCTACTGCTCTTCACTTTAAGTAAAGTTGAGTACAGGTAGGTGTGTACAGTATAGGAAAGTGAGTACCTCTAGGTACTCTCCTTTAGGTACTTGTTAGATCTAGAGGTACTCTTGGTACTTTAGGTCGAAGTCCCGAGTGCGCGGACCACATCCCCGCCAAACACACACCGAAACTACGACGTTGGTACAACGTTCGAACAAGTTTTAACACCTCCTAACCAGTTATAACAACCAATATAGCAAGCTGTAACAACGTTCTAATCCGCCATAAACACGTTAAGCCAAGATGTAACAACTTTATTACAAGTTGTAACAAGCGGAAAATTAGACAGTTTCGGTTTGTGTTTCCAGGGCAGGCCCCCCGAGGCCAGTCCAGTTAGCCAGTCTTAACATGGTGGCGAGGGGAGGCGTAACAAAGGCAGACGACCATGCAGCAGGTGGTGGGGAGGCGCGGCACCGTCTGGGGCGTCCTGCTGACCGGCCCACTAGTAATTTCCGCGAGACCTGACACATTGACGCAAGTGACACGTCACAGGAAGGTCGCCTCCGCATTCCGTTTTCTCTTTGTGTGTGTATTCACCTAGTTGTATTAACCTAGTTGTTATTGCGCGGGTTGAGCTCTGCTCTTTCGTCCCGCCCCTCAACTGTCAGTCAATTAACTGTAACTACTATTCCCCCCCCCCACACACACACAGGAAGCAGCTCCGTAACAGCTGTCTAACACCCAGGTACATATTTACTGCTAGGTAACAGAGGCATCAGGGTGAAAGAAATTCTGCCCATTTGTTTTTGCCTGGTCCGGGAATCGAACCCGGGCCACAGAATTACGAGTCCTGCATGCTGTCCACTCAGCTACCAGATCCCCTGTGTGTGTGTGTGTGTGTGTGTTTGTCCTTATCTAGTTACCTATTTGTGCTTGCGGGAGTTGAGCTTTGGCTCTTTGGTCCCGCCTCTCAACTATCAATCTACTGGTGTACAGATTCCTGAGCCTACTGGGCTCTATCATACCTACATTTGAAACTGTGTTTGGAGTCAGCCTCCACCACATCACTGCGTAATACATTCCATCTGTTAACTACTCTGACTCTGAAAAAAATCTTTCTAGTGTCTCTGTGGCTCATTTGGGTACGAAGTTTTCACCTGTGTCCCCCTTGTTCGTGTTCCACCCGTGCTAAAGAGTTTGTCTTTGTCCACCCTATCAATTCCCCTGAGAATTTTGTAGGTGGTTATCATGTCTCCCCTTACTCTTCTGTTTTCCAGGATGTAAGGTTAAGCTCCCCTAGCCTTTCCTCGTAGCTCATACCTCTCAGTTCCGGGACGAGTCTGGTGGCATTCCGCTGAATCTTCTCTAACTTTCTTTTGTGTTTAACTAGGTATTTAGCCTAATTGTCAATTTGCCTAATTGTTAAAAAAAAAATTCTGTGGAAGAAGGGGGGGGGGCGGGAAGGGCCTCGCGGCTGAGTGGACAGCGCTCGGTGGTCGTACTCCTAAGGTCCGGGGTTCGATTCCCGGCCGGATTCAGATACAAATGGGCAGAGTTTCACCCTGATGCCCCTGTTACCTATCAGTAAATAGGTACCTGGGCGTTAGACAGCTAATACGGGCTGCTTACTGGGAGGGGGGGGGGGTGTTAGTGAGAAATATATGTAATAGACATAATAGAGGAAAAATAGATTGGCTAGAAAGGCGGGGTCCAAGAACTAAATAGCTCGTTTCTGCAGACACATATAGTATACAGACACACACACACACACACACACACACACACACACACACACACACACACACACACCTACATTCACTGAAACTTGATTTCAGAATTCAGGTTTATCAACATCTCCAGGTGGCCAGCAGTGTGGATACCGGATATGGCGGTTGCTGGAGGACCGTATAAGGAGGTTTTACTGTACGTGTGTGACCAACAGTCACCGACCAAGCGTAGCGTGACCAAAACACTCTACTCCACACTTCCCTAGCCTCACCTGGTGCTGAGGCATCTTAAAGGTGAACCCGTAGCCTCACCTGGTGCTGAGACATCTTAAAGGTGAACCCGTAGCCTCACCTGGTGCTGAGACATCTTAAAGGTGAACCTATAGCCTCACCTGGTGCTGAGACATCTTAAAGGTGAACCTATAGCCTCACCTGGTGCTGAGACATCTTAAAGGTGAACCCGTAGCCTCACCTGGTGCTGAGACATCTTAAAGGTGAACCCATAGCCTCACCTGGTGCTGAGACATCTTAAAGGTGAACCCATAGCCTCACCTGGTGCTGAGACATCTTAAAGGTGAACCCGTAGCCTCACCTGGTGCTGAGACATCTTAAAGGTGAACCCATAGCCTCACCTGGTGCTGAGACATCTTAAAGGTGAACCCATAGCCTCACCTGGTGCTGAGACATCTTAAAGGTGAACCCATAGCCTCACCTGGTGCTGAGACATCTTAAAGGTGAACCCATAGCCTCACCTGGTGCTGAGACATCTTAAAGGTGAACCCGTAGCCTCACCTGGTGCTGAGACATCTTAAAGGTGAACCCATAGCCTCACCTGGTGCTGAGACATCTTAAAGGTGAACCCATAGCCTCACCTGGTGCTGAGACATCTTAAAGGTGAACCCATAGCCTCACCTGGTGCTGAGGACATCTTAAAGGTGAACCCATAGCCCTCACCTGGTGCTGAGGCATCTTAAAGGTGAACCCATAGCCTCACCTGGTGCTGAGGCATCTTAAAGGTGAACCCATAGCCTCACCTGGTGCTGAGGCATCTTAAAGGTGAACCCGTAGCCTCACCTGGTGCTGAGACATCTTAAAGGTGAACCCATAGCCTCACCTGGTGCTGAGGCATCTTAAAGGTGAACCCGTAGCCTCACCTGGTGCTGAGACATCTTAAAGGTGAACCCATAGCCTCACCTGGTGCTGAGGCATCTTAAAGGTGAACCCGTAGCCTCACCTGGTGCTGAGACATCTTAAAGGTGAACCCATAGCCTCACCTGGTGCTGAGACATCTTAAAGGTGAACCCATAGCCTCACCTGGTGCTGAGGCATCTTAAAGGTGAACCCATAGCCTCACCTGGTGCTGAGGCATCTTAAAGGTGAACCCATAGCCTCACCTGGTGCTGAGGCATCTTAAAGGTGAACCCGTAGCCTCACCTGGTGCTGAGACATCTTAAAGGTGAACCCATAGCCTCACCTGGTGCTGAGGCATCTTAAAGGTGAACCCGTAGCCTCACCTGGTGCTGAGACATCTTAAAGGTGAACCCATAGCCTCACCTTGATTTGAATTGTATGGTCATGATTTATGTATATGAAACACTCGCTTATATTCTCATATATAATAGTATGATATATAAACATATATATATATATATATATATATATATATATATATATATATATATATATATATATATATATATATATATATATATATATAAGTACTAAATTTTATATTCGTTTCTCTCACACAATAAAAGCATAAAAGGTAACTTTGCAGTAAAGTAGCTGGAGCCACAAACTTTATGGTCAGCAATTCAAGTGATAACCAGTATGTCACATTTGGTCATCAGGAATGTGGTCATGTTTTGTACATTAGTTGTATCGACGGCCGTCAGGGGGCTACAAGAGCACTTGAGTTTATACAACAACTATACAGGTGTATACAGGCGGGACCAAAGAGCCAGAGCTCAACCCTCGCAAGCACCACTAGGTGAGTACATCTCACATTCACCCAACATTCAAGGAAATACAAAAGGTACCACAATTATAGCAAAATATTCGGCTATTTATATTAGAAACTTTATAATTAATTAATCTTATTGAAATTGTGTTGATAACTTGTAAGTTGTGTTGATAACTTGTTGATAACTTGTTTTATTGACAAGTTGTGTTGACGTAATGAGTGGACAAGCCGCCGCTGCGTAGCCTGCCACACCCGCTCCTCAAAACACTCGCCCAACGTGGGGCTCGAACCCACGACCCCGAGATTAAGAGTCTCGTGCTCTACCGACTGAGCTAGCCGGGCTTGGCGTGTGAGGTAATGGTTGGTCTATATGAAACACTTGTGGGATGGCGCTGTATTAACTGTACTTTGTTCCTGTACTATGGTCTGGGGCCCAGTTATAACAAATAAATAAAATAAAATAAAATTTTTATTCAAGTAAGGTACATACATACATACAAGAGATTTTACATAAATTGATAGATTTATATATAGAGGTAGTACATACAATGCCTAAAGCCATGTTCATATCTCTAAACATATTTTCGTAAATATTCTGGCACGTGTTCCATTCGTAAGTTTGAATGTTCGAATATATCGGGCTGGGCACTCGCATATATTCTGATATATAATAGTATAGCTATACCGTTGTCGGGCTCATGAAGGCTCGTAGGATTATCAAAGTCCACTGGAGAATCTGTCCTCAGGATCACCCATCCAACTGCTAACGAGGTCCAACGGTGATTAACCTAACAGACCAATTAACACGCATATCAAAGTTCCTGACTCACGCTCGGGAATCCCAAGAGGAACAGAAACGGTTGGGCGCGTTTCTAATCATCTAATGCACCTGTTCACCCAGCGGTAAATAGGGACACACGAGTTAATCAGCTTATTGTGGGGTTGCATCGGAGGGGGAGGGGGCAGTAATTCGACCCCGGGAGGGATGTCGATATAAGCCTAACATGTACTCACCTAGTTGTGCTTGCGGTGGTTGAGCTCTGGTTCTTTGGTCCCGCCTCTCAACTGTCAATCAACTGGTGTACAGGTTCCTGAGCCTATTGGGCTCTATCATGTCTACACTTGAAGCTGTGTATGGAGTCAGCCTCCACCACATTACTGCCATTTGTTAACTACTCTGACACTTGACAAAATTATTTCTAATATATCTGTGGCTCATTTGGGTACTAATTTTCTGCCTGTGTCCCCTTGTTCGTGTTCCACCCATGCTAAATAGTTTGTCTTTGTCCATCCTGTCAGTTCCTCGTGAGAATTTTGTAGGTGGTGATCATATCTCCACTAAGTCTTCTGTCTTCCAGGGACCTGAGGTTTAGCTTCCCTAGCCTTCCCTCGGAGCTCATACCTCTCACTTCTGGGACTAGTCTGGTGGCATACCTTTGAATATTCTCTAACTTTGTCTTGTGTTTAACTAGGTATGGACTCCAGGCTGGAGTTGCATATTCCAGGATTGGTCTGACATAAGTGGGATATAAGGTCTTGAACGATTCCTTTCACAAGTTTCTAAAGGCAGTACTTATGTTGGTCAATCTAGCATATGCCGCTGATGATATCCTTTTGATGTGGGCCTCTGGGACAGGTTCGGTGTGATATCAACCCCGCAGATCTTTCTCTCTATTTGACTCTTGCAGGATTTCACCTCCCAGATGGTACCTTGTGTTCAGCCTCCTGCTCCTTCGCCTAATTTCATTAATTTACACTTTCCCGAGTTGAACTTTAGTAGCCATTTTCTAGACTATTCCTCCAGCCTGACCAGGTCGTCCTGTAGTCTCTGTCTATCTTCATCTGTCTTGATTCTTCTCATAATTTTCATGTATTGACGTAATGGACAATTTATTTTATAGTGTCCGGACAAAATAAAGCTAAAACCCAAGCTTAAATATTCCCAGGCCTATTATAGCACATATATGTACTATACTAGGGACCCGGCGTTACCCGGGTCTGTCATCTGTCTCCCATCTGTCTATCAGTCTATTCATCCATCTAGATTTATCTATCCATCTATTTCTCCATCTATCTACCTATTCAAGTATCTATCCATTTATCCATCCATCTATCCATTCATCTATCGATCCATCTATTCATTCATCTATCGATCCATTTATCTATCCACCAATCCGATCCATCTCTCTCTCTCTCTCTCTCTCTCTCTCTCTCTCTCTGTCTCTCTCTCTCTCTGTCTCTCTCTCTGTCTCTCTCTCTCTCTCTCTCTCTCTCTCTCTCTCTCTCTCTCTCTCTCTCTCTCTCTCTCTCTCTCTCTCTCTCTCTCTCTCTCTCTCTCTCTCTCTCTCTCTCCCTCTCTCTCTCCCTCTCTCCCTCCCTCTCTCCCTCTCTCTCTCTCCCTCTCTCTCTCCCTCTCTCTCTCTCCCTCTCTCCCTCCCTCTCTCCCTCTCTCTCTCTCCCTCTCTCTCTCCCTCTCTCTCTCCCTCTCTCTCTCTCCCTCTCTCCCTCCCTCTCTCCCTCTCTCTCTCTCCCTCTCTCTCTCCCTCTCTCTCTCTCCCTCTCTCTCTCTCTCTCTCTCTCTCTCTCTCTCTCTCTCTCTCTCTCTCTCTCTCTCTCTCTCTCTCTCTCTCTCTCTCTCTCTCTCTCTCTCTCTCTCTCTCTCTCACACACAGAGTGGCACCACTTTAAACCGACTCTATACACTGAACCTTAAGCTGCTATTCAACAGCTCATTGCCCCATCTTGGCCGTAACATTACCCCGTCATGGTGACAGTATTACCTCAGGTCTGGGAGAGCCAGTCTAATGTCCCAGTTTAAGCCACAGTTTAGGAGAGGTTCACAGTCAGCTTCCAGGAAGGTTAACAACCCACAGAGAGGAACTTTAGCAGGGAGGTATTTCCTCCCATCAAGAGAGCTACTGAGGTAGCCAGCATCACCAGGACTACTCACACACACACTCACTGACTGGTGATGTTTGCAGGCAAGAACGTGTTGCCAGTACACCAGCCGGCAACCTGTATGTCAACTGGTTCAGTACATTTGCTGTCAACCTTGTCAAAGTGAAAAATTTAAATTCATATTATATATAGTGTTGTAGCTGATGATATTATATTGCTGGGTCGTACTCAGGTTAACCAGTACACAGTAGTGCACAGTCACCAGTGCACAGTGTCACCAGTACACAGTACACAGTCACCACTCCTCATGCTCCACAATACATTGTTCACTAAAGTGTAGGCAACATTAGGCCTCGTGTGATAAGAAAATATTAAGGGGACAATAAATAATTAATAAAGGATATTTTGTTTTGTATATTTATTAATTTAATTGTAAATTACTCACTGTTTTCCAGCAGTGAAAGGCAGTAATCATGTTTATAAAGATCAAAGCTGTTCTGTTGAGAAGACAAGGCAGGCGGCTAACCACGTGTCCACACCTGGCCCTCACACAACCATACCTTACACACCTGGTGTGTGTGTACATCACGGTCTGGTGTTACACACACCTGGTGTGTGTATACACTACGGTCTGGTGTTACACACACCTGGTGTGTGTATACACTACGGTCTGGTGTTACACACACCTGGTGTGTGTATACACTACGGTCTGGTGTTACACACACCTGGTGTGTGTATACACTACGGTCTGGTGTTACACACACCTGCTATGGATCCATCATTGGATCCACCAATTCAAAAATATTGGAAAATATTATGGACAACTTTATATCAAAGGCAAGGAAGGAAATTAAATCCTGAAATCCGGCGCGGGATTTAGAAGAGTGGCAGATGTGTCGCTAATTGATGCCCGGTCAACGTCCAGGGTCGTCCAGAAGTGTGGGGTGATGCCCGGCCAACGTCCAGGGTCGTCCAGAAGTGTGGGGTGATGCCCGGTCAACGTCCAGGGTCGTCCAGAAGTGTGGGGTGATGCCCCGGCCAACGTCCAGGGTCGTCCAGAAGTGTGGGGTGATGCCCGGTCAACGTCCAGGGTCGTCCAGAAGTGTGGGGTGATGCCCGGCCAACGTCCAGGGTCGTCCAGAAGTGTGGGGTGATGCCCGGTCAACGTCCAGGGTCGTCCAGAAGTGTGGGGTGATGCCCGGCCAACGTCCAGGGTCGTCCAGAAGTGTGGGGTGATGCCTGGCCAGCGTCCAGGGTCGTCCAGAGGTGCGGGGTGATGCCTGGCCAGCGTCCAGGGTCGTCCAGAGATGTGGGTGATGCCTGGCCAGCGTCCAGGGTCGTCCAGAGGGACAGAAAGCCCACCCTCAGAGCCCACCCTCAGAGTTCACCCCTCAAACCACACCCTCAGAGCCCACCCTCAGAGCCCACCCCTCAGAGCCCACTCTCAGAGCCCACCCTCAGAGCCCACCCCTCAGAGCCCACCCCACAGACCCCACCCTCAGAGCCCACCCTCAGAGCCCACCCTCAGAGCCCACCCCTCAGAGCCCACCCCACAGACCCCACCCTCAGAGCCCACCCTCAGAGCCCACCCTCAGACCACACCCCTCAGAGCCCACCCTCAGAGCCCACCCCTCAGAGCCCACCCTCAGAGCCCACCCTCAGAGCCAACCCCACAGACCCCACCCTCAGAGCCCACCCTCAGAGCCTACCCTCAGACCCCCACCCTCAGAGCCCACCCTCAGAGCCCACCCTCAGACCACACCCTCAGACCACACCCTCAGAGCCCACCCTCAGAGCCCACCCCTCAGAGCCCACCCTCAGAGCCCACCCCACAGACCCCTACCTCAGAGCCCACCCTCAGAGCCCACCCCACAGACCCCTACCTCAGAGCCCACCCTCAGAGCCCACCCCATCCTCAGAGCCCACCTCACAGAGCCCACCCTCAGAGCCCACCCTCAGACCACACCCTCAGAGCCCACCCTCAGAGCCCCACCCTCAGAGCCCACCCTCAGACCCCACCCTCAGACCCCACCCTCAAAGCCCACCCTCAGAGCCCACCCTCAGCGCCCACCCTCAGAGCCCACCCTCAGAGCCCCACCCCTCAGACCCCACCCTCAGACCCCACCCTCAGACCCCACCCTCAGACCCCACCCTCAAAGCCCACCCTCAGAGCCCACCCTCAGAGCCCACCCTCAGCCCCCACCCTCAGAGCACACCCTCAGAGCCCCACCCTCAGAGCCCACCCTCAGAGCCCCACCCTCAGAGCCCCACCCTCAGAGCCCACCCTCAGAGCCCCACCCTCAGAACCCACCCTCAGAGCCCACCCTCAGAGCCCCACCCTCAGAGTCTACCCTCAGAGCACACCCTCAGAGCCCCACCCTCAGAGCCCCACCCTCAGAGCCCCACCCTCAGAGCCCCACCCTCAGAGCCCCACCCTCAGACCCCACCCTCAGAGCCCACCCTCAGAGCCCACCCTTTGAGCCCCACCCTCGGAGCCCCACCCTCAGAGCCCCACCCTCGGAGCCCCACCCTCAGAACCCACCCTCAGAGCCCACCCTCAGACCCCACCCTCAGAGCCCACCCTCAGAGCCCACCCTCAGACCCCACCCTCAGAGCCCACCCTCAGACCCCACCCTCAGAGCCCACCCTCAGAGCCCACCCTCAGAGCCCACCCTCAGAGCCTACCCTCAGAGCCCACCCTCTGACCCCACCCTCAGAGCCCACCCTCAGAGCCCAGCCTCAGAGCCCACCCTCAGAGCCCACCCTCAGAGCCCACCCTCAGAGCCCACCCTCTGACCCCACCCTCAGAGCCCACCCTCAGAGCCCACCCTCAGAGCCCACCCTCAGACCCTACCCTCAGAGCCCACCCTCAGAGCCCACCCTCAGAGCCTACCCTCAGAGCCTACCCTCAGAGCCCACCCTCAGAGCCCACCCTCAAAGCCCACCCTCAGAGCCCACCCTCAGAGCCTACCCTCAGCGCCCACCCTCAGAGCCCACCCTCAGAGCCTACCCTCAGACCCCACCCTCAGAGCCCACCCTCAGAGCCCACCCTCAGACCCCACCCTCAGAGCCCACCCTCAGAGCCCACCCTCAGAGCCTACCCTCAGAGCCTACCCTCAGAGCCTACCCTCAGAGCCTACCCTCAGACCCCACCCTCAGAGCCCACCCTCAGAGCCTACCCTCAGAGCCCTCCCTCAGAGCCCACCCTCAGAGCCCACCCTCAGAGCCTACCCTCAGAGCCTACCCTCAGAGCCTACCCTCAGAGCCTACCCTCAGAGCCTACCCTCAGAGCCTACCCTCAGAGCCCACCCTCAGAGCCCACCCTCAGAGCCTACCCTCAGACCCCACCCTCAGAGCCCACCCTCAGAGCCTACCCTCAGAGCCCTCCCTCAGAGCCCACCCTCAGAGCCCACCCTCAGAGCCTACCCTCAGAGCCTACCCTCAGAGCCTACCCTCAGAGCCTACCCTCAGAGCCTACCCTCAGAGCCCACCCTCAGAGCCTACCCTCAGACCCCACCCTCAGAGCCCACCCTCAGAGCCTACCCTCAGAGCTCTCCCTCAGAGCCTACCCTCAGAGCCCTCCCTCAGAGCCTACCCTCAGAGCCTACCCTCAGAGCCTACCCTCAGAGCCTACCCTCAGAGCCTACCCTCAGAGCCTACCCTCAGAGCCTACCCTCAGAGCCCACCCTCAGAGCCTACCCCCAGAGCCTACCCTCAGAGCCTACCCCCAGAGCCTACCCCCAGAGCCTACCCTCAGAGCCTACCCTCAGAGCCTACCCTCAGAGCCTACCCTCAGAGCCTACCCTCAGAGCCTACCCCCAGAGCCTACCCTCAGAGCCTACCCCCAGAGCCTACCCTCAGAGCCTACCCCCAGAGCCTACCCTCAGAGCCTACCCTCAGAGCCTACCCTCAGAGCCTACCCTCAGAGCCCTCCCTCAGAGCCTACCCTCAGAGCCTACCCCCAGAGCCTACCCTCAGAGCCTACCCTCAGAGCCTACCCCCAGAGCCTACCCTCAGAGCCTACCCCCAGAGCCTACCCTCAGAGCCTACCCTCAGAGCCTACCCTCAGAGCCTACCCTCAGAGCCTACCCTCAGAGCCTACCCCCAGAGCCTACCCTCAGAGCCTACCCTCAGAGCCTACCCTCAGAGCCTACCCCCAGAGCCTACCCTCAGAGCCTACCCTCAGAGCCTACCCTCAGAGCCTACCCTCAGAGCCTACCCTCAGAGCCTACCCCCAGAGCCTACCCTGGCCGGCTTGTTGCATTTCCCGCTTCCTCTCGCACCTGAAACATAAATTTGAATTATATATATATATATATATATATATATATATATATATATATATATATATATATATATATATATATATATATATATATATATATATATGGCACTAGGTCATAAACCTAGTGCCAAACCAGCAAGCCGAGCTGGGTCGCTTCATACAGGTATTTAGCCTAATTATGTCAGCTGACGTCGTCATCAACAGAGTACTCTTAAAGCATTATGTTAAAAATATATATATAGGAAATGTTAGAAATATTTCAACTCATTTCGCACATGAAAAGACATCAATTTAGTAGTGTTGTCCAGCAGCACACGAGGAGGTGCGGTGAGGGAGGCTGGGCGCACTGTCACTTGAAGGTGAAGGGACGACGATGTTTCGGTCCGTCCTGGACCATTCTCAAGTCGATTGACCATTCTGAATCGACTTGAGAATGGTCCAGGACGGACCGAAACGTCGTCTTCACCTTCTAGTGTGTGGTCTGGTCAACATACTTCAGCCACGTTATTGTGACTCATCACCTGCGCACTGTCACTTACTTGCAAGTGTCGGGGTTTATGGAGAGGTAGAATGGACATTTATTGTTGTGACACTCACACAAGCAGGTGTTGTGGTTCCAGATCTTGTCTTTTTTGTTCTTCGTGCACTTCTCGATCTTCCTCTGCAGGGCCGTGCTGAGGATAGACAGTCACCTGAGAACATACAGTTATTTCCTTCTCTCTCAAGAGAGAGAAAGATCGCCAAGCAAAATAAATGCAATATCGACTTTGTGAAGTATTAGTTTGATAATCCTGGTGAATGTTGCCGGTGTCCCCTCTCACTACATTAATGTAGATCTGGTCATTAGACCTCTCACACCTGCCGCTATCAGGTAACTGCAGGTTTGAAATTGCTTTATGCACTTCGATGTTCTCGAAGATATCTTCATAATACATCCCAAGTGTGTCAGTTCAACTACTGACCACATGCTCCTGCATGACTAACTATCCTATGTAATCGTACATATAGTCTAGCATGATATAGTCTACGTATAGTCCACGCTATGCGTGCTAGTGCCATTATAAGAATATAAGAACTTGTATATATAAATAAATAAATAAGAAAAACATCCTATACTCGGTTGACTAGTGTTTAACACAAGGCTTCAGCCTGTCTCTAAACATTTTGCATTTTTAAATTAAATATCCTTTTCACTATGATGAGAAACTCACGTTCCCCGTCCTTTCTTCTACAAAAGTTCTTCGTTCTTCGTTAAACAGTTATTTAACAGTCTCCGTGGTGTAGTGGTAAGACACTCGCCTGGCGTTCCGCGAACGCTTTGTCATGGGTTCGTATCCTGGCCGGGGAGGATTTACTGGGCGCAAATCCTTAACTGTAGCCTCTGTTTAACTCAACAGTAAAATGGGTACTTGGTTGTAACAACGATTCTTCGCGGCGGGGGATCGTATTCCAGGGACCATAGGATTAAGGACCTGCCCGAAACGCTACGCGTACTAGTGGCTCTACAAGAATGTAACAGCTCTTGTATATATCTAAAAAAAAAAAAAAATAACATGATGTATCAATGCACAGTAAGAGCCATGAGGGTGACTCGAATCTCGAGTCGGACTACCTGAATCGCGCTATCTGGATCGGATTACCTGGGATGATGGATTACCACTGGTAAATCGGCTGCCACATGTGTCGAAAAACCCGACACCATTTAATAACATTACATGCAATATGCAGATAATATTGTTGCTGTTGTATACACAAGTTAACCCATATAAAATGTAGCTTTTAGTGGAATTTTCCGTCAATAGAAAACGGGATATCATTGCCACATAGTACTATAAATTCACCAGCTATTCTGTTGGGAATTATTCTTAAATACATTATTCTTTGGACTTTTTACATCATAAAAACATCTCATTTGAGCTAACTTAATTATCAGTATCAAAATAAAGTAAATGTGACCCTTCTATCAGTTATTGACATCTGGACAAGGATAGCCAAGGCGTAGGTGGTGGTGAAGAAGTTCAGCCATTGTTAAGACCAGAGGCGCTGGGGAGCAAATTCAGCTCCTATAATTTCTCTTGGATGAAGTGTTATGGAGATCAACTTAAGTGTTCTACCATCATCAACACCCTGTCAATAACCACAAGGGAAGTGTCTTTCCGAAATCTTATCTAAGTCATTATTGGCCAGTAATGTAGGTAGATATGATTAATTCCGTTTAGGACACGAACGAGCCTCTAAATACAGGTAATTAAGCCTTGGTCCTTATGTTATATAATATACATGTTTTCTCTGATATAGCTGTCATATATTAGGATTCCGGCTTTACAGCTAGTGCCCTTTGACAGGAAGAAGAGGAAGCAAGAATTAATCTTGGTACATCAGTTACTTGGGTGTTGGAAGCTAGCCTCTCACGAGGATAATTTGGTATCTACATCTTAGTTATACCTGGTGGACTAAGCCTGCTGTACAATAAGATAAGGCACCTCCTCAATATATATACTAATATATGTAGTTTAATACTGTAGTTTGATTGGCTGCATATATATAAATTTAATATAAACCCCCCTAATGTGGAGGGATCGATTTGTGAAAATTATTGCAGAAATACAGTCCACTTAACATCATACCAATTGCTATCGAAATATATAAATTAACGTAAATATAAATTCTATATAAATTCATATAAATTAAATAAATATAAATCTCACTGGTCGGTTCCCACAACATGGCAGTCGACGTCGTTACAGGGTGTGGTGCAGCCGCAGGAACACGCCTCGTGAACCGGGACAGTTCTGAACTCCATCTCCTCCCAGTCCTCGTACACCGCAGTCACCTGGTCACAGGACACATGTATCACACTCCTCACTTAACTCTCAAATGTCTCACAAGAAACTTGTTTTTTGGGGCTGAAATGTAAAAGGCTTCAAGATCTAATGTTGTCATTATGGTTGTAAGCAATTATAGTAGAATATAGTGGTGTAGTGTAAGGTGTAGTGGTGTGGTGTAAGGTGTAGTGGTGTGGTGTAGTGGCGTGGTGTAAGGTGTAGTGGTGTGGTGTAGTGGTGAGGAGTCCGCGGAGGACGTCAGCGACTGCTGTGTTAAACAGCGTGGTCAGGAACCAATACTAGGGTCAACAATACCCTCATATGTACTACCTTACCAAAATAATCAAATTTATTCTTATCATTTCTATGTAAAATATAATTAATAATGCTAGTTTAAAAGCTTCATTTATAAATTATTCAATATTGTTGACAATGGGGAACCCCAATAATTGTAACAGACTTCCTCTCCTCAACAATGAGGAGAGGAAGCTCATAATAGGGACTATAGAGGACCCAGAACAGATCCTTGGGGAACTACACAAGTTCCCACTTCGGATTTAACCCCATAAATGCCTCCTCTCTCTTCCCTGTGTTTCAGCCCCGGTCCACTTTAGTATGTTGCCCCCGATGCCATGGGCCTCAGTATTGCCAAGTATACCTGTAATCACTATTTCCAAAAGTTGCCTTCTTCTTCAATAGTTGTATAGATATGTTGAAGATATTTTGTGTTTAAGGCCTACTTCTGAAATATTCGATCATTTCTCAAGTAGAATTGACAATTATAATGTATTTAATGGCTTTCCATGGAGGTTTTGAACGTCAAGTCGGCAGTGTAGCTCAGCTCATGGACCCCTAGATCCATGGCTCCTTTCATGATCCACACACACACAGAGAGGTCGACCATACAGGAACAACCGTGGACATCTTCAAGAGGAAACTAGATTGTTTCCTTCAAGGAGTGCCAGACCAACCGAGCTGTGGTGGGTATGTGGGCCTGCGGGCCGCTCCAAGCACCAGCCTGGTGGACCAAACTCTCACAAGTCAAGTCTGGCCCTGGCCAGTCTGACCCCGGACCGGGCTTGAGAAGTAGAAGAACTCCCAGAACCCCATCAACCAGGTATCAACCAGGTATGCTGCTCTCTCGTGCAGCTGATGGATAATAATGCAGTGGCGTCCGGCAGTGTTAAGACAGCAGTTGTTGTGTTGGATTGAGCTTTGCTCTTTCAGCCCGCCTCTCAACTGTCAATCGACTGTTTACTAACTTTTTTTTTCTCCACACCACACACACACACCCCAGGAAGCAGCCTGCGACAGCTGACTAACTCCCAGATACCTATTTACTGCCAGTTAACAGAGGCACTCAGGGTGAAAGAAACTTTGCCCATTTGTTTCTGCCTGGTGCGGGAATACTTTCTGCTTGTGTTCGGCCATAACGTGTAGTGATTTAGTGTTAGATAGTGTTCAGTCATTGCAGCCCCCATGGTGTAGTGGTTAAGATGCTCGGCTGGCGTTCTGCGAGCGCTTTGTCCTGGGTTCGTATCCTGGCCGGGGAGGATTTACTGGGCGCAAATCCTTAACAGTAGCCTCTGTTTAACTCAACAGTAAAATGGGTACCGTCCAAGTGGTTGGGCACCATTCCGTCCCCTGTCCCATCCCAAATCCTTATTATGACCCTTTCCAAGTGCTATATAGTCGTGATGGCTTGGCGCTTTCCCCCTGATAGTTCCCTTCCTTTCCCTTGTGTCCATTGTCTGAATACGTCACATATAGTGAGGTCTAAAGCTGAGTTACGCTTACCTGGTCCGTCGACCAGGAGGCCTGGTCGACGACCGGGCCGCGGGGACGCTAAGCCCCGGAAGCACCTCAAGGTAAGGTAAGGTACCTTGATCCCTCTACACTCTTTCCTAGCCCAAATTACTTGGGTCAGGAAAGGTTGATCATATTTGCTATTTATATAATATACAAGAAGACGGTGAAGAAGAGGGTGTTTGTTAAGCATACCGTGATGGTCCTGGTGGTGAACCTGGTGGCCACGCACTGGTCAGAGGGACAGGAGCCGCTGCAGACGGACGTCGTCACGGTGCAGGGGTTGATGTGCTCGGCGCCCCTCTTGTCTACCTCTATGGTAGTGTTCCTTAGCTCGCACGTTCCTCCCCTCTTCGTCTTCTTCTTCTCCTCTATGGACACTCAAGATAATAATATTCTTGGCATGCATGGTGAAGAATACTTGCATGGTGAATATACTATCAGTGATAGTATAACTAGTGGTATGCTAGTGACACCTGTTAGTAACAACAACCTAACCTCACCTAATCTAACCTCACCCAACCTAACCTAACCTAATCTAACCTCACCCAACCTAACCTAACCTAACCTAACCTAATCTAACTTCACCCAACCTAACCTAATCCAGATTAAAACAACAGGTAATATATCAATGGTCAACACGTATTATTTTACTAAAATTTATGAACATTATTTAGGAAGAGTGTATCAAAAAGGCGTTGTGTATAATTTACTTAAATGTAGAATATACACAATTGAAACATCTAAGAGACCCTAGAGCCGCCAGCGTCCTCTTCCAGCGTCCTCTTCCAGCGTCTTAGTGTGGCGATACAGAGAGGAAACACATTTCATCCATGGTTCCTGCCCGCCATCTGAGGAGCTGAAGGAACTCGACAACCTGTGACAACTAGCCTTGTACCTTGCATGTAACCAATGTTGTAACTCATTTTGTGTAATGAAATTTAAATAAAATAATAAATTACAAATATATAGGTGATAGTAGAAAACAATATGTGAGCATCAGTGGGAGCCCCACAAGGCTTCCCCTGATGCAACTGATCCCTAAAGACATAACACAGACCATATACACTGACGGATCACTCAGTACAGCTACAGGGAGGGCAGGAAGTGCTGTTATTGCTCATCAGCCCGACGGCAGCACAATTCAACAATACCAAAGGAATATAAGAATTAGTAACTGGTCATCCACAATGTAAGCTAAGTTGGTAGCAATACTGGTAGCACTCGAAATTATTGACAACACTGAACATAAGAACATAAGAACAAAGGTAACTGCAGAAGGCCTATTGGCCCTTACGAGGCAGCTCCTATCTATAACCACTCAATCCCACTCATATACTTGTCCAACCCGCGCTTGAAATAATCGAGGGACCCCACCTCCACCACGTTACGCGGCAATTGGTTCCACAAATCAACAACCCTGTTACTGAACCAGTATTTACCCAAGTCTTTCCTAAATCTAAACTTATCAGTTTAGACAGCTGTCTTTAGAAGTAGACAGCTTAATTATTTCCGACTCCCTTTTCTCACTACTAGCAATAAACAGTTTGCAATCAAGTAATAGCGTGCTTGTCTCAGAAGCCTGACATAGATATATAAGTATACTTAACAAGAGGGTAAATATAAAAATGTTGTGGATTCCTTCTCACATTGGCCTGCAGGAACATGACAAAGTTGACGCCCTTGCTAAGGCTGCAGTAAATATAGACAGTATTGAACGGAATCTTGAGTTATCAAATAGGTCCCTTAAAAGTGTCATTAGACGAGAACTCCTGGATGGATTTGAAAAAAATAGAGCAATGCAAACTGGAATTAGCAGGTCCATTGTTTATCACAATGAAATGTGTGAAGTAAAACATGTGTATGGGGCAAGTAACAAAGTCAGTAGACTAACAGATGTTGTCACAACTCGAATAGGACTTTGCTACAAGTATCTCTGGCAGTTCGGCTTGTATAGGGATCTAGATGAAGTAAAGTGTAAAGTGTGTGGACAAAGACAGGGACACACACTCGAACACTATATCTTGGACTGTAGTAAAATTGAGCCATTTAGAGATAAATCTAAGCTCATTCTGTATGATATGGCAACCTATCTTATTACCATGGATAAATTACCTGAAATCCTTGCACTGTACCCACATTTCGCTTCCAGTAGATAAACGACAAATGATATTAAGAAACAAGTAGTGTATTGTGAAGGCTAATAATAAACAGAAGCTCCCCTATGACTGTAATATCCCCATTGGTCAAACAAGTATGTTTTAGCGATAAGACCTACCATTAATGTATAATGACTTACTGTAAATAGATAGCTCTTGAAATAGCACTTTCTCTGTAACTAGCTGACATTGTAACTATAAAGTGTGAAGGATAGATAAAATTGTTTATATAATAATCTAAGATTTTGTGCCCTATGTAATGGTTTTTGCGCTACCGCTCACAGGATAAGTATGGGGTGCACAATAAACTAACACACTCAGAACCCTTCTTCAACCCGGGGGTGCCTACACACACAGCCAAAGGCGGGACCCACAACCCTACCAAGTCCACCAGGGAGGTTCTCCAATATGTAGGGCCCAATTTGGCTAGCAATCATGGTGATTTTCATTAGTTTCAAATATTTTTTTCCAAATTGGGTTATTCTAGTTAATATTATATTAAATGCATGAATTACTGACTTATTTTGGTTAGGTTAATATGTGTAGTGGAAAGATATATAATTACTTTTCTTATTTTTAAACTGTTTCTTATTACCAGCGGTTTGGAGGTCTCTGAAGAGGCTCTCGAAGTCATTGTGGTCCTGCTCGGAGATATCCGGGCCATAGCCATAGTTAGATGGATCATAGTCATCATCAGTGTCTCCGTAATACTCATCTCTAGACCCGTCATCATTGCCAAACGTGTTGTGGGATGGTTGGCGGTGTTGTTTGAGCCATTGTAGGTATATGTGGGTGGAGGCGTAGTTTGTGTCACCAGCAGCAGCAGCACTAGCAGCAGCACCAGCAGCAGCACCAGCAGCAGTAACAACAATTAGAGCCGTCACCACCACCACTCCTCCGCCCTCACACCTGTTGTATACAACATACTCTTTTTACTCCTCAAGTTAATAAACTCTGAACATTATAGATCTGCAAGAACTATGCCTTTATTGTTGACCAGATCACACACTAGAAGGTGAAGGGACGACCTTCACTAGAAGGTGAAGGGACGACCTTCACTAGAAGGTGAAGGGACGACCTTCACTAGAAGGTGAAGGGACGACCTTCACTAGAAGGTGAAGGGAAGTAATAATAATAATACTTTAGCCACGTTATTGTGACTCATCGCCTGCAACTATGCCTTTATATATAGATGTGTCAATTAATGTACTCACAAACACAAGTACTCACAAGCAACAAGTACTCACAAGCAACAAGTTTCTTGTTTCATACAAGAAACTTTACATTTGGTCCTTTATTGTCACCACAAAAGTTGGTACTGGACAGCAGGTCCCACTATGGGAGGCCAGTTATGTTGAACACAACCAACTGAGGACCAGGAGTCATCAGTCATTTACACAACCACGTACGAAACCTGTGCATCTTTCCTCTGTCATGGTGGCTTTAATTGACGGTGCAGTCTCCGTGGTGTAGTGGTAAGACACTCGCCTGGCGTTCCGCGAGCGCTATGTCATGGGTTCGTATCCTGGCCGGGGAGGATTTACTGGGAGCAATTCCTTAACTGTAGCCTCTGTTTAACGCAACAGTAAAATGTGTACTTGGATGAAAAAACGATTCTTCGCGGCAGGGGATCGTATTCCAGGGACCTGGCCGAAACGCTACGCGTATTAGTGGCTCTACAAGAATGTAACAACTCTTGTATATATCTCAAAAAAAAAAAAAAAAAAAAAAAATTACATTTACTACACTTTTTGGCCTCCGAAGCACTATGTGATTGTATATAACAATAATACACTCTGATTGTCAAGTTTCCAACTCGTAAACTGTTTAATAAATGTAAACAAAGCCGCCATGATACAGATAATAATAATAATAATGCTCAATGAAATGACATTAACGTGATGTATCAATGAGAAAATAATTACGAACCGTTATCTTGAGATGATTTCGGGGCTTAGCGTCCCCGCGGCCCGGTCCTCGACCAGGCCTCCTTTTTGTTTCCGCTGCTTCCTCCCCAGGAAGCAGCCCGTAGCAGCTAACTCCCAAGTACCTTTTTACTGCTAGGTAACAGGGGCATCAGGGTGAAAAAAACTTTTTTGCCTATTTGTCTCCGCCTCCACCGGGGATCGAACCTGGAACCTCAGGATTACGAATCCGAAGCGCTGTCCACTCAGCTGTCGGCCCTGAGGTGTCTTCCACCCTGCACACTTGGTACTCCCAAGCGAGCACCAGAGACCACCACGCCACGACATGGTAAAAGTAATGTAACCTGGGGTTCCACAGAATCCTTTATTGGGGCAAATGCGTAAAACTCTGTTTAGGCTTCAGTTGGAAGCCTCAGGACCCCTAGAGTATTCAGTAGAATTCTAGGTTGCATTGTTTTTACCATGTCGTAGCGTGGTGGTCTAGCTAGGGCGTTTGCTTGGGAGTACCAAGTGAGCGGGTTCGAATCCTCCTGTTGGCTCCAACTAATGTTCTCACTAAATATAATAATAACAATAATACACGGGCCCAGGACTGGTCCTTGAGGCACTCCAGTTTCCACGACTACCCATTACTAAGCGCTACAATATAGTTGTACATGTTGGAACTCAATTCAATTCAATTCTTACTTTATTATGCAACCCGATAAGCAATTACTGCTTGGCGCTAGAGGTGGTGGCCAGCCTTACCTGCCAGCAGGAAGCTTCATCCCGTGTGACACAGAGGCCGCTGCTCCTCTCACAACCGTCCTCCGGCACTGAAACTTTCCCTTCAACTACGTGACAAAATACTCGGCTCCACTTTATAGTGGATTCTTCCTGCGTGCGCGGACGCCGCGGCCAGCGTCCTGGTGGGCTGCGGCCGCCACTTCCTGGCGGCCTGCGCGCCATACCTGTCTTACACACTTGCGAACTCGCACCAATGGTATTTTTTTAAGCTTTGCCCCGAAGGGCGAGTTTATTGGGAGCGTCACTCATCCTGTGAGTGGACACACCGTCATAGTGACAGTATTGGGTAGCGTCACTCATCCTGTGAGTGAACACACTGTCATAGTGACAGTATTGGGTAGCGCCACTCATGCTGTGAGTGGACACACCACCATAGTGACAGTATTGGGCAGCGCCACTCATCCTGTGAGTGGACACACCGCCATAGTGACAGTATTGGGTAGCGTCACTCATCCTGTGAGTGGACACACCGCCATAGCAGCATGTACAACACTCCCCAACAGGAAGAAAACCCGCTGGGTTGTTCATCCTGTCACTTGTACCCAGACACAGCTGGGACTTGCTTAACTGTCTCAAGTGAACAACTTATCAAACAAGATGATTAACATCTGTCAACCCTTAAAATCTTACGTTATCTTGTGGGTGCAAAATGGGGGAATCTTTTTAGAACAACATTTATACTTGACATATAGTATTTTCCTAACTCAACCAATGGTGTATGGTGTAACGAATTATCTATTACACTGTGTGCTCACTCATAATGTACAAATTTCGATGTGTAATGTATGTGTTGTGTACACAAACGTATTTTTGTATACAAAAAACGTAAGTGTCTACAGTTCTCCTCGGTTGTCAGATGTCTCATTAACTTTATAGCGTCTGGAAACATTGACGTGTGCGAGCTCATTCCCTCGTGTAGGTCAGTCACATAAATTAGTAAGAGTAAGGGTTCCAGGACCGCCCTCATGAAGCTCCACGTGTTACCGTCCTCATCTTTCACTGTGACTGTTTTCTGCCCATTATAAAGTTCCTAAACCTCTTCCTTGTCTTTCCAGTTGTCCGCGCGTGCTTCTTCATCCTTTCATGTGGAACAGCATCACATTTTTTTGACACTCTAGGGAAATACAATCTGCCCAGTCTTCTTTTTCCTGCCTAATTTGAGTAACTTTGTCATAGAAGACGATTAAGGTTGTCAAGGAGGGATCTTCCCTTCTAACATTATGTTCCCCATTTGTTAAAAAGAGTCTATTTCCCCCACGTGTTCAGTTATTCTCAGCCTGATTACCTTTTCCGACGCTGTACTTATAATAATGGCCAGCAACACTGGTCTGTAATTTAGTGCCTCCTGTCTGTCACTTTTTTAATATTTGGTACTACGGTTATCTTTTTTCAAAATTCTGGGAAATTTCCAGTCTCAATATATATATATTGAAACCTTTAGTTAATGGGGAACAAATACCCCGTACAGCCTCCGTCAGCAGCTAATTGTGAGATTATTTTTTATTAGTTTATTTATATATCCAAGAGTTCTTACATTACCGTACAGCCACCAGCACACACAGCGTTTCAGGCAGGTCCTTAACCTTAATTTTCCCTGGAATACGACCCGCCAAATCGTTTAACAACCAGGTACCCATTCACTGCTGAGTGAACAAGGGTTACAGTTAAGGATGGGCGCCTAGTCAATCCTGGCCGGGGAGGATTGATTAGCCCCGGGCCAAATCGATCGCGAAGCGAGGGGTGAGTGTTTTACCACTGCGCCACGGGGACTGCAAACAACCATTATGTTTGGTCCCATCAATTTGTTTCCATTTCGTTCTTCATGTGTTGTTTACCTCTCCTACAGTGATTACAATGTCACTCATTGTTTTTCCCTGCCTTTCATCCCACAACTTTGGTCACCATGGTGGTGGTGCTATTGTAAAGACCTTCTGAAATCTTTTGTTGTTCCTCACATATCTCCTTATTGTTTTCTGTAAGAATTCCCCAGGTCTTCTCAATCTAAATACATAGTCTCTCACTGGTTTTTTCTTATGTTTATAGAACAATGTTGGTTGGCTCTTAGTTTTTACCACAAGTTACTTTCAATTTGCCTCTCAACTTTTTTCTTGACTCAGATTTCTGATTCTCTTTCGTCTCTTATTGTGCTAGTTCTCTGTACTTTTTCCAGGCTTTTTTGGTCCTTTAGCTTCCCTACATTGCCTATTGAACCAAGGGTTGACTTTGCTCGTCCACCGTCTTCTTGAGTGTTGTAAACTGCTCCGTTACATCGGCACATTTCCCAGCAATGCACTAAATGTACCTTCTCATTTCCCGTGTTCACTTCCATTTTCTTTTCCCCCATTGGATTTCACACAGAAAGTCCCTCATCTCACGGTAATCTCCTCGTCTGTTCTCTCTCATCTCCTTGATCAGCTTTATTTGTCTAACCCGCGTCTTTAGCTCCACTACATACTCCACCACGATAATACAGGGGTCGCTCGGCCTTAGAGGCATCTTCTACTTGGTTTTCAACATCTGCTTCATTTGGGAAAACACAGCGGGTGTTGCGTTGCTTGTGGCTCCTCTCCTCTTACTCTTGTTGGTTCTGTAATAAGTTGTTTAAAACCTGTTTGACCACCTTAATTGCCAGTTTTTCTTTCCATGTCTCATCAACCCCGTGGTGGGGTGGGGGTCCTTATCTCTATTCCTTTGTGGTTAAAATCTCCTAGCTCTGCTCCTCTTACCTTTCAGGGGGCAGATTCACAATGAAGTTACGCAAGCACTTACGAATGTGTACATCTTTCCTCAATCTTTGACGGCTTTGGTTACATTTACTAAACAGTTTACAAGCATGAAAACTTCCCAATCAACTGCTGTTATTGTTATAAACAGCCTCCTGGTGCTTCGGAACTCATTAACTGTTTAATAATTGTAAACAAACCCGCCAAAGATTGAGAAAAGATGTACAGGTTCGTAAGTGCTTGCGTAACTGCTTCGTGAATCTGGCCCCTGGCTACTTTGTCCATTACCTTAGGCAAGTCTCGTTGCACTTGTATATTTCTCTAGGCTTACTGTTGTCTGGGGGTGAGGGGGGGGTTGTATATCACCACTACCGCTCTCTGCACGTCTCCCATTGTTGCTGTTAATGGTGTGTGCTCTGGCTGCCCCGATTTTGTGTGCATTGTTGTGTGTAGATAGTGTGTGTGTGTGTACATACTCCAGGTAGTGTGTGTGTGTGTACATACTCCAGGTAGTGTGTGTGTGTACCTACGCCAGGTAGTGTGTACAGTGTGTGTGTGTGTACATACCCCAGGTAGTGTGTGTGTGTACATACGCCAGGTAGTGTGTACAGTGTGTGTGTGTGTACATACCCCAGGTAGTGTGTGTGTGTACATACGCCAGGTAGTGTGTACAGTGTGTGTGTGTGTACATACCCCAGGTAGTGTGTGTGTATGTACCTACGCCAGGTAGTGTGTACAGGGTGTGTGTGTGTACATACCCCAGGTAGTGTGTGTGTGTACCTACGCCAGGTAGTGTGTGTGTGTACCTACCCCAGGTAGTATGTACATAGTGTGTGTGTGTGTACATACCCCAGGTAGTGTGTGTGTGTGTACCTACGCCAGGTAGTGTGTGTGTGTGTACATACTCCAGGTAGTGTGTGTGTGTGTACCTACGCCAGGTAGTGTGTACATAGTGTGTGTGTAATATCCTCGGCACACACACTGTGCCTGGTCTTCCTGTTGGGAAGCACTGTTATCCTCCAGAGTAAAAACCGCCTCACCAATCTATCAACTCGTTACCTGATTATTTCAAATGTTGGCCGCCGTATCCCCTCACAAAATATCAACATAAAACTCTTCAGTTTTTATGCTTACATAGAGAGCCAGTAAATGAGACACGGAGCACGCAGATTACAACGGTTATTTTTTTCCATACTCATCCCTGATTTGTCACCAGGTGCGTCCTGTGGTCCAGAGTGACGCCACTATGGCACCAGGGGCGTCCTGTGGTCCAGAGTGACGCCACTATGGCACCAGGGGCGTCCTGTGGTCCAGAGTGACGCCACTATGGCACCAGGGGCGTCCTGTGGTCCAGAGTGACGCCACTATGGCACCAGGGGCGTCCTGTGGTCCAGAGTGACGCCACTATGGCACCAGGGGCGTCCTGTGGTCCAGAGTGACGCCACTATGGCACCAGGTGCGTCCTGTGGTCCAGAGTGACGCCACTATGACACCAGGTGAGTCCTGTGGTCCAGAGTGACGCCACTATGGCACCAGGTGCGTCCTGTGGTCCAGAGTGACGCCACTATGACACCAGGGGCGTCCTGTGGTCCAGAGTGACGCCACTATGGCACCAGGGGCGTCCTGTGGTCCAGAGTGACACCACCATAACCCCAGGGGCGTCCTGTGGTCCAGAGTGACGCCACTATGACACCAGGGGCGTCCTGTGGTCCAGAGTGACGCCACTATGACACCAGGGGCGTCCTGTGGTCCAGAGTGACGCCACTATGGCACCAGGGGCGTCCTGTGGTCCAGAGTGACGCCACTATGACACCAGGGGCATCCTATGGTCCAGAGTGACGCCACTATGACACCAGGGGCGTCCTGTGGTCCAGAGTGACGCCACTATGACACCAGGTGCGTCCTGTGGTCCAGAGTGACGCCACTATGGCACCAGGTGCGTCCTGTGGTCCAGAGTGACGCCACTATGACACCAGGTGAGTCCTGTGGTCCAGAGTGACGCCACTATGGCACCAGGTGCGTCCTGTGGTCCAGAGTGACGCCACTATGACACCAGGGGCGTCCTGTGGTCCAGAGTGACGCCACTATGGCACCAGGGGCGTCCTGTGGTCCAGAGTGACACCACCATAACCCCAGGGGCGTCCTGTGGTCCAGAGTGACGCCACTATGACACCAGGGGCGTCCTGTGGTCCAGAGTGACGCCACTATGACACCAGGGGCGTCCTGTGGTCCAGAGTGACGCCACTATGGCACCAGGGGCGTCCTGTGGTCCAGAGTGACGCCACTATGACACCAGGGGCGTCCTGTGGTCCAGAGTGACGCCACTATGACACCAGGGGCGTCCTGTGGTCCAGAGTGACGCCACTATGGCACCAGGGGCGTCCTGTGGTCCAGAGTGACGCCACTATGGCACCAGGGGCGTCCTGTGGTCCAGAGTGACGCCACTATGGCACCAGGTGCGTCCTGTGGTCCAGAGTGACGCCACTATGACACCAGGGGCGTCCTGTGGTCCAGAGTGACGCCACTATGGCACCAGGTGCGTCCTGTGGTCCAGAGTGACGCCACTATGGCACCAGGGGCGTCCTGTGGTCCAGAGTGACGCCACTATGGCACCAGGGGCGTCCTGTGGTCCAGAGTGACGCCACTATGACACCAGGGGCGTCCTGTGGTCCAGAGTGACGCCACTATGGCACCAGGGGCGTCCTGTGGTCCAGAGTGACGCCACTATGACACCAGGGGCGTCCTGTGGTCCAGAGTGACGCCACTATGACACCAGGGGCGTCCTGTGGTCCAGAGTGACGCCACTATGGCACCAGGGGCGTCCTGTGGTCCAGAGTGACGCCACTATGACACCAGGGGCGTCCTGTGGTCCAGAGTGACGCCACTATGGCACCAGGGGCGTCCTGTGGTCCAGAGTGACGCCACTATGACACCAGGGGCGTCCTGTGGTCCAGAGTGACGCCACTATGGCACCAGGGGCGTCCTGTGGTCCAGAGTGACGCCACTATGACACCAGGGGCGTCCTGTGGTCCAGAGTGACGCCACTATGGCACCAGGGGCGTCCTGTGGTCCAGAGTGACGCCACTATGACACCAGGGGCGTCCTGGGGTCCAGAGTGACGCCACTACAACCCCAGGGGCGTCCTGGGGTCCAGAGGGACGCTACCATAACCCCAGGGGCGTCCTGGGGTCCAGAGTGACGCCACTACAACCCCAGGGGCGTTCTGGGGTCCAGAGGGACGCCACTATGCCACCAGGGGCGTCCTGGGGTCCAGAAGGACGCCACCATAACCCCAGGGGCGTCCTGAGGTCCAGAAGGACGCCAACATAACCCTAGGGGCGTCTTGGGGTCCAGAGGGACACCACCATAACCCCAGGGGCGTCCTGGGGTCCAGAGGGACGCCACCATAACCCCAGGGGCGTCCTGGGGTCCAGAGGGACGCCACCATAACCCCAGGGGCGTCGTGGGGTCCAGAGTGACGCCACCACAACCCCAGGGGCGTCCAGGGGTCCAGAGGGACGCTACCATAACCCCAGGGGCGCCCTGGGGTCCAGAGGGACGCCACTATGCCACCAGGGGCGTTCTAGGGTCCAGAGGGACGCCACCATAACCCTAGGGGCGTCCTGTAAACAAGAGCATCACCATTAAATGTAAACTATATATATATATATATATATATATATATATATATATATATATATATATATATATATATATATATATATATATATATATATATATATATATATATATATATATGTCTGTCATTAAAAAAGACAATGTAATATTTATTTTTAAATCTGGGGTTGAGAGCCAATGTGAGTTTGTTGTACTTAGTTAATTAGTAGTGATATGAGGGTGGCGATAAGAGCATTATCAAATGTTTGGGAAATAGTTCCTCCCTGATGGAGTCCGGACAGTGATAGAACTAATTGGCCAACCTTTTTTTCTTTTCACTCAGCTTATGCTATTGGTATACGAGTGAACTCACCCAGGTGTACTCAACCAGGTGTACTCACCCAGGTGTACTCACCCAGGTGTACTCACCCAGGTGTACTCACCCAGGTGAACTGACATAGTTTGACTCATCTAGTTAAACTTACATAGTTGTGCTTAGCTAGTTGTACTCACCTAGTTGTATTTATCAAGATGTACTCACATGAAAATTCATCTGCTATTCGTCAAACCAATTTACTGAGGTGATGAAAGTCGGCTTATAATTTCTGTCGCTCTATTGGTGTAAATGTTGACTGTCATTATCACTATCGTCATGATAAGGATGATAATGACTGTGTAACGGACCCAGACTGACACCTGTGCTGACCAGACCACACACTAGAAGGTGAAGGGACGACGACGTTTCGGTCCGTCCTGGACCATTCTCAAGTCGATAAAGATACAACAGGAGCATTGAATCGACTTGAGAATGGTCCAGGACGGACCGAAACGTCGTCGTCCCTTCACCTTCTAGTGTGTGGTCTGGTCAACATACTTTAGCCACGTTATTGTGACTCATCGCCTGACACCTGTGCTCTCTGTGTCACAGACTCGACTCTAAATGACCTCAACGTCACTTACTCTGTCTTAACTGGTTGTTAGTGAACGGTGATGTTGTTAACCGTTGTATCCTGTTGTAACTTTAACAACCAGTGTTGCCTCGTGACCTTGGTGGCTGATCACCAAGGTCACGGACACTAGGAAACACTTACTACAAGTGGTTACAACAGCAAACACTTACTACAAGTGGTTACAACAGCAAACACTTACTGCAAGTGGTTACAACAGCAAACACTTACTACAAGTGGTTACAACAGCAAACACTTACTACAAGTGGTTACAACAGCAAACACTTACTACAAGTGGTTACAACAGCAAACACTTACTACAAGTGGTTACAACAACAAACACTTACTACAAGTGGTTACAACAGCAAACACTTACTACAAGTGGTTACAACAGCAAACACTTACTACAAGTGGTTACAACAGCAAACACTTACTACAAGTGGTTACAACAACAAACACTTACTACAAGTGGTTACAACAGCAAACACTTACTACAAGTAATTACAACACTTACCAAGCCTGGGGTATACCCAAGCTTCTTCAAGAGACATTAAGGCTACCACCACCTTCCCTAATACCCAAGTAATTGAGCTAACTTGACTAATTGTTAATCGCAGCATAAATCAAGAGTGTGGATTACAAGTAAATGGAAAAGAGGAATAGAGTTTAGGGTAAGTGCGGCTTAACTCAGATAAGGGTAGAATATGTACCACATGAAGCTGTTTAGTGGCACCACAGGCACACTTACCACACAATAACACAGGATCGTCGACTCAGAAGTAATTCAAAATTCAAAATTCAAATGTTTATTTAGGTAAAGTACATACATACAAGGGGTGATACAGATATTAATGAATTTATAGATAGAGCTAGTACACACAATGCCTAAAGCCACTATTACACAAAGCGTTTCGGGCAGGGAAACTGGGATAATAACTGGGGAATATTGGCTAGACACAATAAATTAATTGAATTCGTTTATTGACACAAAAGTATGACATGTACACACAGAAATGACAATAACGTGATATATCTCAAATGATCAAATCCACAAGGGCCGTGATGAGGGTTCGAACCTACGCACGGGATGTTCCCAGAAGCGCCTTAGTCAACTGTGCCACGACATGGTTAAAATAATTGCAACCTGGAGTGCTACTGCCCTCACTAGGATCAACAAGCTTCTACGAAGCCTAATCGGGGTTTCACACAATTCCTAGTTGGAGCAGTAGCACTCAAGGTTGCAATTATTTTGACCATGTCTTGGTACAGTTGACTAAGGCGCTTCATACCAATTTTGGTATGATCAACGCTTTCCATGTGACCATATGGCAATAATAGTAATAATACACAGAGAGTAATCACAGTAACGGGATGCATCAGTGAGAAGATCCGTAGGAGCCGTTATGAGGGTTCGAACCTTTTTTTTTTAGTTTTGGCCCGAGGGGCGAGTTTATTGGGCAGCGCCACTCATCTTGTGAGTGGACACATCGTCATAGTGACAGTATTGGGCAGCGCTACTCATCCTGTGAGTGGACACACCGCCATAGTGACAGTATTGGGAAGCGCCACTCATCCTATGAGTGGACACACCGCCATAGTGACAGTATTGGGCAGCGCCACTCATCCTGTGAGTGGACACACCGCCATAGTGACAGTATTGGGCAGCGCCACTCATCCTATGAGTGGACACACCGCCATAGTGACAGTATTGGGCAGCGCCACTCATCCTGTGAGTGGACACACCGTCATAGCAGCATGTACAACACTCCCCAATAGGAAGAAATCTCGCTGGGTTGTTCATCCTGTCACTTGTACCCAGACGCAGCTGGGACTTGCTTAACTGTCTCAAGTGAACAGCTCCTCAAATAAGATGATTAACATCTGTCAACCCTAAAAAATCTTACGTTATCTTGCGGGGTGCAAAATGGGGGAATCGTTTAAGAACAGTATTAATATTTGACAAATAGTGTTTTCCTAACTCAAACAATGTGGGGTTTATTATTCTACACATACTTCTAATGTCTCTCAGGTGTTCACATTATCTCAGGTAGTGGTCAAGGCGGTGTCCGTCACTCTCACCACAGATTCTGCAACTCCGCTGCTCAACTGTTGTTTCCATCCCAATATCTCCATGGATAATTGTATCCAAGACGGATTCTTGCTATTACTGATACTCTTCCGCGGTCACCTCCTCTTCGTCCATAATGACTGGGACTGCCAGCTGCAATCATTGTACCAGCGTACAGATTCACTGGTTTGTTCTTCTTTCCTCCTTTCCTCAGTAACCTTGTCACGGTGATATTGCCTGACAATACCTCTAATTTGTAGAAGAGTCTTGGGTATGAAGTATTCAATGTGGTCTCCTTCAGCAGCCAGCACATCTGCTCGTTCATTTCCACATAACCTATGCGCTGGATGTTCTCTGTCCTAGATGACAGAGCCAAAGAACATGGGGGTATTGTGTGACATTCTGGTTCGGTTTCAGTGGAAGCCTCAGGAATCCTCAAGGGTGCAGTAGTACCCCAGGTTGCAACCCTTTTACCATGTCGTGGCCTGGTTGTCTGGAGCGTGTGCCTGGGAACACGCAGCGAATAGATTCGAACCCTCATCACGGCTCCTACGGATTTTCTAATAGCAAGAAGTATATTAATAATTCGTAGTATAGTCATAATGGTATAGCGGGATTTTTCGAAGGAGTAACTTTGCCAAGTGTCACGTGACATTCATGTCTTTCATGCCAATCCCAACCCACCCATGTTGAGCACGAACCCAACAGCAGTTGCTGGGAAAAGTTAGATGGAGCAAGCCCCATGCGTCTGGCCTTCTCCCGTGAACAAAACATTTCCATTTAGAGATATAGATATATACACAAGAAGACACAATGGGATATTTCATGACATATCTGTATATATATAATTGGAACATTGTGGCCAAGTCACTAACACAGGACAACAGGTATAAGGGAGTCGTAGCAGCGGCACAAGATGGCAGCCATCTTGGGGGCTGGTGAGGCAAGGTTAAATGGCATTGATGCCGGCCACTATGCCGGCCCAGGTCTCCTCCCCCGTGGGCAGGATCTGGTCCTCCGGGAGGAGGAAGCCGTACTCGCCCTGGTCCCGCAGCTCCACGCCGTACGTGTACGGCACCTTGGCGGTGTCGTACACCCAGTCTATACTGCCGCCCGCCGCCATGTCTGCCGCACATATACATCATTATTAGTAGTATTATTATTATTATTATTATTATTATTATTATTATTATCATTATTATTATTATTATTATTATTATTATTATTATTATTATTATTATTATTATTATTATTCACACTCATTAACCTCTAAGTTTACTCTTAAATGCTGCTATGTATTTTGTGTTCATGTATTTAAACAAGATTTTTGAGTTAAGAAGATTATCTTAAAGTTGTAAATAAGTTCAATTTGAACTATTATGAATTCGAGTGAAAGTTCTATCAGTCTAACAAGTGAATAATGCTCTAACAAGTCAGGGAGAGTGAGGGGAGCCAAGTGAGAGGTCAACACGTCAGGGAGAGTGAGGGGAGCCAAGTGAGAGGTCAACACGTCAGGGAGAGTGAGGGGAGCCAAGTGAGACGTCAACTAGTCAGGGAGAGTGAGGGGAGCCAAGTGAGACGTCAACTAGTCAGGGAGAGTGAGGGGTGCCAAGTGAGAGGTCAACTAGTCAGGGAGAGTGAGGGGAGCCAAGTGAGACGTCAACTAGTCAGGGAGAGTGAGGGGAGCCAAGTGAGACGTCAACTAGTCAGGGAGAGTGAGGGGTGCCAAGTGAGAGGTCAACTAGTCAGGGAGAGTGAGGGGTGCCAAGTGAGAGGTCAACTAGTCAGGGAGAGTGAGGGGTGCCAAGTGAGACGTCAACTAGTCAGGGAGAGTGAGGGGTGCCAAGTGAGACGTCAACTAGTCAGGGAGAGTGAGGGGTGCCAAGTGAGAGGTCAACTAGTCAGGGAGAGTGAGGGGTGCCAAGTGAGAGGTCAACTAGTCAGGGAGAGTGAGGGGTGCCAAGTGAGAGGTCAACTAGTCAGGGAGAGTGAGGGGTGCCAAGTGAGACGTCAACTAGTCAGGGAGAGTGAGGGGTGCCAAGTGAGAAGTCAACTAGTCAGGGAGAGTGAGGGGTGCCAAGTGAGAGGTCAACTAGTCAGGGAGAGTGAGGGGTGCCAAGTGAGAGGTCAACTAGTCAGGGAGAGTGAGGGGTGCCAAGTGAGAGGTCAACACGTCAGGGAGAGTGAGGGGTGCCAAGTGAGAGGTCAACACGTCAGGGAGAGTGAGGGGTGCCAAGTGAGAGGTCAACACGTCAGGGAGAGTGAGGGGTGCCAAGTGAGAGTGACAACTTACAGATAATATCAGCAATGTTGCCATACTGATACTGGGTGCCATGGACGGCCTCCAGGGCCCGCACGCTCACCTCAGCCACACGGACCTGAGCCAAACACGTCACACATTACATTAATGACACTATGTAAAAGACACATCGAACACTTTATGTAGGGCATACGTAAATCTGTGTATCTATGTATTTACGTATGTAGGTTAGCTTAGCATTTTAAAAGCACCAAATCACCTTCTGTGGTTGATTGTTCAATAATCCCTTGAACTATATGTTTAACACTTCTCTAACCCTGTCCACGGAGGACAGAAGAAAATGTATATATGCTGGTTAGCATTGTAAATGTGTGGCCACGTCTGTGGTAGAAAATAATAATAATAATAAAAAATCTCAAACTGTTTATGCATTTATAGTGTTCTATGTATGGTATTTTTGTATGTATGTATGTATGTATGTATGTATGTATGTATGTATGTATGTATGTATGTATGTATGTATGTATGTATGTATGTATGTATTAACTATATAGTCGGGTGCAGATCACCAGCCAACTTCCACAGTGGTTGATAATTAAACTGTTGATATATGAACAGGTTCACTTAAATAAATACAGCTTTACACATCGAAATATTCGGGACAGTTTAAAGTGTAATGAATTATAAAAGACATAAGCAAGTGAACGAGCACACTAAATAGCTTTAAAAACAATGAACTTGTGAATCTGGACTCGACATCGTACAGTAATTATATAGTCTCTCCATATTTCTCAACATTATGACAGAACACATTCTTGAAGAAGTAAGTTAAAAGTTAAAGATATAGACTGTAGGACATTAAGTTTATGGTGGTAACTAGGAGAGTGATGTTGTGACCTGTTCGTCATAGTTGGCGGGCAGGTCGGTGGTGTAGCCGTAGGGTGTCATCCACAGTTGGGCGTACGAGTGGAGACTGTAGAACATGGCGACGTCGTCCAGAGCCAAGACGGCGTCCCGCACCGCCGCCGACTCCCTCTCCGAGAACGCTGACGGGCCTGCACACATCGTACCAACGGTCTTTAGTCCCACCTCCATTGATTTTTTCATTAATTATACTAACTAACCCCGCGCGCGGTAGGTTGGTTAATGGTTTACTTTTGAGGTATTTCATTGATATAATACTGCAAAGTATTTGTGGTGGTGAAGGCATCACTGACCGTGGTATAAATCAGAACATGGGATGTCAGAGGTGCCGGCGCCCCCAAAGTCAGAATCAAAGTTGCGGTTACAGTCGACGCCCTTACAGAGGGTGTGGGGCGAGCGGTTCTTGCGCCACAGTCGGTCCTGGCAGGTGGAACACACACACACACTCTTACAATCACATTTTACACCCGTAATAAATATTGATTTAAAGCTCATGCTGCCTTTTTCCAGATGAATTTCCTTTAAAACTGTGATGCGCAGTAACTCGGGGAATGTGGGAGATGGCGCCTCAAACACTTGATATTAAAGGGAAAACTTTGAGACTTGATACAAGATGTTTAATATTAGGATAACCTTTGCGACGTAATAAGCTTACGTTTAATACCTGCACTTACATGAACTTGATATATGTATTAATAAATGGAACTTTTATTATGAGAGAATATAGCAAGACTATGACGGTACTGTAGAACACTGTCTGGGGGGGGTGTCTGGGGGGGGGGGAGTGTCTGGGAGACCACCGCCACATATGTCAGAACCAGTCCACAAATTGTTTCTCGTGGACGTGAAACCATATGTGAATGCATCGGTTTTACTTTAGATTGCAATACCTGATTACATATTCCCAAACCACTATTTTAACCAATATTGCCATGAACTAGTATGAAGGTGAAGGAAAGACTCAATAAACGTGTAAGTGTAATAAAAACAAAATTTCGGATGTAACCTACTGGTCCTTTCTCAAGGTGTTGTATATGTAAGGTTCTGGCAGCACAACATTATATACACCACCTTGAGAAAGGACGTACCTAGGTTACATCCGAAATTTTGGCTTTTGTTACACTTACACATATATTGGGTCATTCCTTCACCATCGTTCAAGCACTACGGTATGGTGGTAGTACACCACTACAAACACAAACAAACACTAGTAAGTTTGTCTAGGTACAAACACTAATAAGTTTGTCCATAAACCACTATGATAACAAATATTACCATAAACAACTATCTTCATATTGCCACCAACTGTGGTAACTAATATTAGCGTACAAGTGGGAGAGCTCACTTCATTCCAGGTGTAATTATAGCCGTCGGGGTTGGCGCAGGGCATAATATGGAAGTCGTAAGTGTCGAGGAGGTCGGTGACCTGACCATCACTGCCGTACCCAGAGGTCAGCTGGTCCAGGATGTACTGGCAGGTGGCTGAACTAATCCACTCCCGCGCGTGGATCCCACAATCAATCCATATCACTGGCTTGGGCTCTCCGCTGGAAACCTGACATAACCAAACTTTATCACATTTTATCACATATTCTGATTAATAAATAGATAAGACATACATGTAATGGGAAATAATTCATATGAATTTTTGTTGGTATACCTTTGCGACGCGAATATCTCTTCCCTCATACGTGGTGCCAGCAGTGTAGAGAGACACGAGGTGTGGGAAGGCTGCCACAGCGCCGTCCAGGATGGAGTAGATCTGTGTGTGGACAAGAGGTGATGCTGGTCAACACGCCGCTCCTCTCCTCCTACACAATGTTATTAAGCCAAACCCGAAATAGACGAGGTAACAAACGCTGACAGCGTTACTACTATTGTTATTGACCCCTGAGTCATCCTCCCCCTGAGCCCTAACTCCTCCCCCTTGTAACACTGTAAAGGTGTTTGGTTTAGTTGTATTTAAAATACATAGAGATACATGAGTCACAGACAAAGATTTGACAGGCGCCATTCTGGCAGCCTGAATCTCACACCTCTAAGAGTTAATGACCACCAAGTGACCTGAGGTCACCCATGAGAATTTCACCTTGCCTCTGCTAATCTGATAATTGGCCTTCAAACATGCCGACGTTTAAGGAGTGGCTTGATAGAGAGCCGGAGGCTATCTACTTGTGGGCGGAGTTAGCTACTAGGTTTCCCAATATATACTTGGAGAACTATCGATTCGAGAGCATTAACAAGATAGACCAGGCAGCAGAGCAGAGGAGGACAACAGCCGAGACAGGCTGTCGGTTGGACGGGGGTGACGCTGCCTGACAGCTGCAGACTCCCCCTCCCCCTCTATCCAGCTATAGGCAGACACTTGGTGAGTTGAGCATTAAGGTGACTTGGTCGTGTTTACATATGTTGTGTGATGATCAGGGGCAGTCAGTTGTAGGGTTCTCAAATTCTTGGATGATGACTCACTTTGCATATTTCTTGAACATTTGAATTGCTTAAAGTATGATACTTCATATGAAATATAATTATGAATTTATTATTTTAAATTGTCTTTAACTTTGTTCCCTAGAGCTTTGAGTTGAGGTGAGAAAGCCTATGTGATTACTGGTTTCATGATATTAATGAGTACATGTTTGGAGTTGATACATGGTAATAACATCTTTTGAGAATATTGTGATACAGACAAGTTCCATTCCTTGTCTTGTATGTAATGGTCTTGAATGGATGGTGGCAGCATTTCTTCTTCTACTATCTACTCATCTACTTCTGCTATCTACTTTTCTACTTCTACCTATCTACTCCTCTCCCTCCACCCCTCTCTAAACTCTCACTTTCAACTAATGACCCTCCTCGCTCCTCCCACCTTTCACCCCAAACCCTCACTAATTACTTCACTATTCATTTCTTTCCTTTCGTTTTCTCTTATTCGTTTGTGGCAGTGAAATGTATTCTAGAGTTCTCTCTAGGGTTTCGGGTAGCTGATCAAGTTACGGCGCCTTGTAGTCGCCGCACCTAGGTAGTCGAATACCTAGGTTACAAGGTGTTGAACGAGAGAGGTTGCTGTAGGAACTTGGGAGTGCTCTAGAATAGTTAGCTAACTGGGGACGGGATAACGGACTAGAGAGAGCTGTTTCCCCCGGCCTCGTTCGTTAACTGGGGGTTGGAATAATGGACAAAGGAGAGCCATTTCCTCCCACCCACACGTTACAATGATGGCAGCGGTGTTGAACAATGTTTAATGTAAAAGGTGTTAGTTTAACATTGTTCAGTCCCATGTGTCCTTTTGCCACTCAGGCGCTATCAGGGAAATCTTGACAGGTGTTTAATATTCGCGTTTTAGCGAGTTTTTTTCAGGTTAGGAGATAGTGATTCTCTGGCGTTGTGGTTTAGTGATTTTGTGAGTTTTGTGGTGTTCAGGGAAGGTTCACCAGAACTTGCGTGTGTAGTGATTTATGTTAGTGATAATTTTGGCGATTTGGGAACTTAGCGGTTGGTGGTAGTGCAGGTCAGCTGAGTGTGACAGGTGACCTCGCATGTCCCAGGGGGACACCCAGCCACCGCTGGTCTCCAGGTCAGTTGGGGAGTGGCAGGTGTAGAAGTAGTATTATGTGGTGGTTCTGCTCAGATTATTGCGATCGACTGTTTTGCTCCATTTGATTGCAATAACCCGAGGTGTACTGGTATTGTACAGCATACTAGGGGGAGGCTTAGTATGTCAGTAGACTTCACGTTGAGGACGCTCGACGTTAGATAGTCTGGTCACAGGGGTGGCAAAAGTTTGGAGTTGTGGACCCGCGGAGAAGCTAGGGAAACACTCTGGGTCACGTAGGTGGCTGTAGGTTAAGGGTGGGAGTAACGGTTAATTAAGTACTTAAGATTAAGAACGGTACAGTTAAGTTAGGCTAATGTTTGGTCTATTAGTATTGATATTTTTTTTGTGGAGATTCATTTAGTGACAAGTTAAAAGTAGTGACGATCTTATTCTCTCTTCTCTAACTTTACTCTGTTACTGTTTTATGTTCCACCAAGTCAGTATCATTCAGTGTTAATTGGATTATTAAAATTTAAGTGTAGTCGTTGCCAGGAGGAGGGCATTATGATTAGACTGTGTGAACCCTATACAAACTACAGGGTCACACAACAGGTTGGAACATGGGTATTGTTGCCTTTATGTTCATTCCCAGGTCGGAGCCAGAGGCGAGGCGCACATACAGAAGAGGGAGACGGCTGCCTTATAACACACTCATGGCAGCTCCTCACTACCACCACGACGACCAGCCCACTACCTGGATGTCATGGCTCCACCACCACCACCCCGGGGGACCCCAAGATGCAGCCCTCTCGGTCGGTTAAAATGGTCTACCCAATGGACCCCAGGATGGACGGATGGATTCCAGTGGAACCCAGGACGGACGGACCCCAGTGGACCCCAAGACGGACAGACCCCCAGTGGACCCCAGGTCGTTCTGCAGACGACCCCAGACGACCCAGTAAAGATGGAAGAAGAACAACAACGACTCCAGTCTGTCCCACCAACATCGGTCTACCCAGGATGGACCCCAGGACGGACGGACCCCAATGGACCCCAGGTCGCTTGTCAAAAGACCCATGGAAGGAGGAAGAGAGAAGAAAGAAGAGAGAAGAAAGAAGAGAGAAGAAAGAAGAGAAGATAAGACCAAGCTGAGTGAGACACGATGCCTAGTGTCCCTTGCTTGTGTCAGCAACATTGCATGGAGCGTAATTGCAAGACAGGATCGTTTGCCTTAACTGGCCGCCCCTCCTGCAAGCATGTTGCTCTGTTGAGTGATTCTTCCTGTGTCGTGCGGACTTGATGTGGCTGTCAGAAGTGGCTCTCTGAAGGAGGCATGCTGGAGCAACAGGGAGGAAAGAAGTAGGATGGGATTTCTACGGTGGCAACTATATGGAGGTCTCGAAACTTGTAGTCCCTATAGCTGTGAAGAACCCCAATATACGTCTCTCATGGTGACTGACGTAGGGCCAATTACAGATCAGCTGGGACAACCGAATTCCACGGTCCTGTGCGCAGTGCAAGAAATAACGGCTTCCTGGTTGGCCAAGGGTTGTTGTGCGTTAACGACGGAGAAGCGAAGGAGGCAGTTGTCTTGAAGAAATGTGGTACAGGACTATCGACAAGACCAAGCAGTGACGTCACCCAGCCAGAGACAATGGACGTCTGTCTACATATTTCATTTTTTTAGAGTAGGATGATGTATATTTATTTGTTTAGCTAGGATGTATTTTTTTTTCGTTAATAAAGTTGTCGCACACAGCTAGCTTGCTTTAGCAGTGTTGCAAAAACTTTATTTCGGGGAGAAGGGGAGATGTAACACTGTAAAGGTGTTTGGTTTAGTTGTATTTAAAATACATAGAGATACATGAGTCACAGACAAGGATTTGACAGGCGCCATTCTGGCGGCCTGAATCTCACACCTTTAAGAGTTAATGACTACCAAGTGACCTGAGGTCACCCATGTGAATTTCACCCTGCCTCTGCTAATCTGATAATTGGCCTTCAAACATGCCGACGTTTAAGGAGTGGCTTGGTAGAGAGCCGGAGGCTATCTACTTGTAGGCGGAGTTAGCTACTAGGTTTCCCAATATATACTCGGAGAGCTATCGATTCGAGAGCATTAACAAGATAGACCAGGCAGCAGAGCAGAGGAGGACAACAGCCGAGACAGGCTGTCGGTCGGACGGGGGTGACGCTGCCTGACAGCTGCAGACTCCCCCCCCCCCTCTATCCAGCTATAGGCAGACACTTGGTGAGTTGAGCATTAAGGTGACTTGGTCGTGTTTACATATGTTGTGTAATGATCAGGGGCAGTCAGTTGTAGGGATCTCAAATTTTTGGATGATGACTCACTTTGCATATTTCTTGAACATTTGAATTGCTTAAAGTATGATACTTCATATGAAATATAATTATGAATTTATTATTTTAAATTTTCTTTAACTTTGTTCCCTAGAGCTTTGAGTTGAGGTGAGAAAGCCTATGTGATTACTGGTTTCATGATATTAATGAGTACATGTTTGGAGTTGATACATGGTAATAACATCTTTTGAGAATATTGTGACAAGTTCATTCAAGACAAGACAAGTTCCATTCTTTGTCTTGTATGTAATGGTCTTGAATGGATGGTGGCAGCATTTCTTCTTCTACTATCTACTCTTCTACTTCTACTATCTACTTTTCTACTTCTACCTATCTACTCCTCTCCCTCCACCCCCTCTCTAAACTCTCACTTTCAACTAATGACCCTCCTCGCTCCTCCCACCTCTCTACCTCTCACCCCAAACCCTCACTAATTACTTCACTATTCATTTCTTTCCTTTCGTTTTCTCTTATACGTTTGTGGCAGTGAAATGTATTCTAGAGTTCTCTCTAGGGTTTCGGGTAGCTGATCAAGTTATGGCGCCTTGTAGTCGCCGCACCTAGGTAGTCGAATACCTAGGTTACAAGGTGTTGAACGAGAGAGGTTGCCTTAGGAACTCTGGGAGTGCTCTAGAATAGTTAGCTAACTGGGGACGGGATAACGGACTAGAGAGAGCTGTTTCCCCCGGCCTCGTTAGTTAACTGGGGAGTGGAATAATGGACAAAAGAGAGCTATTTCCCCCACCCCCCCCATTACACCCTGAGCCCTAACTCATTCCCCTGAGCCCTAACTCCTCCCCCTGAGCCCTAACTCATCCCCCTGAGCCCTAACTCCTCCCCCTGAGCCCTAACTCCTCCCCCTGAGCCCTAACTCCTCCCCCTGAGCCCTAACTCCTCCCCCTGAGCCCTAACTCCTCCCCCTGAGCACTAACTCATCCCCCTGAGCCCTAACTCATCCCCGTGACCCTGGTTGAAGGTGTACCTCGCCAAGATTGTGGTAGACGGTGTGGTCAAATGTGCCAGGAAGAGTGGACCTCCTCTTGTGGCCAGGACCCTGCTGCTCAATCAGCCTGTGGTACACCATTCATTAAATCATGCAATTATTGTACATTTTCTTGCTTATATAATTGTTAGACAAGACAACAATTTATCATTTAACTAGCATTAGACAATGAAACTGAAGCTTGTGGAGACTTACTGCTGGACGTCGTTGATCTTAACAGTGACGTGGATGTGTTGTTGGCTGAGAGCGGCGAGGAACCTCTTGGTCAGCTTAGGGGGGAGGAGGAGGTCGACGGGCGACCCCAGGCCCCGAGACGACGACCACTGGTCCAGCTCCCAACCATTCACCAACTGTTGCACCGTCCAAGACTCATGGTGGGTCTTGGGCCACACACTCACTACCTTGTACCTGTGTATTAACATATCAGTTTGATCCATTAATTTAGACATGGTTAATGAGGTATGGAAACAGGAAAGCTGAGAAAATACTGGAGCAGAATGGAACGCTAAAGATAATCAATAATCCTGACTTTGAGTCAGGATTATTAATTAATTAATCAGGACAATAATCCGGGATGTTGAGCCCCGAAATCAACGCAAGGTAACCGCAAGGTAACCGCACGGTAACCGCACGGTAACCGCAAGGTAATCGCAAGGTACGGGACGGACATAGGCTGGTCGTGGTAGGCCTAGGTTAAATGCTCTGAGAAATATTAGTAATTATAAACATCCCCGTGCTATTTACAGTCAGGTTTGAAATGTATAATGCATTTTCCCTGACGTTTTTTATTTTATGAGCGACCTATACAGTTGTTTCAGTGTGTCTTAATAATTTTGTTGAGAAAATAATTTTTTGAGAGAAGGGAGAGGGTGATGGGGGCGAGGGGTCATGGGGGTAGATATAGAGAGGTATATAAATACGTTATTGCTTACCTATCCTAAATCCCAGGGGTCAGATTCACAAAGCAGTTACGCAAGTACTTACGAACGTGTACATCTTTTCTCAATCTTTGACGGCTTTGTTTACAATTATTAAACAGTTAATGAGCTCCGAAGCACCAGAAGGCTGTTTATAACAATAACAACAGTTGATTGGGAAGTTTTCGTGCTTGTAAACTGTTTAATAAATGTAAACAAAGCCGCCAAAGATGGAGAAAAGATGTACACGTTCGTAAGTACTTGCGTAACTGCTTCGTGAATCTGACCCCTGGAAGGGTTTTCCCTTGCTGAACACATTAAACTTAACTAATTTTACATCACCAATCAAAAGCTAATTGAGAATTTGTTGCCGAAGTTAATAAATGAGCGTAAATTGTCAATTAGAAATGTTGGCGAGTTAGAAATCTATATAAATAAAAATGGAAATGTTCGTTTGTTCAAAATCGCTAATCTCCGGTATTCTTCACCGATTTGCTTTGAAATTTTCTGATTTGGATTGTTTCAAGCGTAGGTTAGACGTAGGTTAGCTGGCTGGTGGTGGCTTACCCATGATAGGAGGTGGCGGCGGAGGCGAGGACAGCCAACCCCAGCACCAGGACAACACTAAGTCTCATCGCGGCTCGCACCATCAACATAATGAGTTAGCCACGGTGACGACCAACATTATATGAGCAGGAAGGGAGGGGGGGGGAGGAGGGAGAGGGAGAGGGAGAGGGAGAGGGAGAGGGAGAGGGAGAGGGAGAGGGAGAGGGAGAGGGAGAGGGCGGGGGGGGGGGGCGGAAGTATCTCTACGAAAATCGCTTTACAGATAACCTCTCGGGTCCCGGGTCGAATCCTCAGTACTCAGTACTTACGACTCATTCCTGATTGATTGGGGACTTTGTTAGTCTTTGGGAGAGTCCATTAGTCCATTAGCCCAGCACTGACTCCGTCTGTCGATTGATTGATTCATGAAGATTAAGCCACCCAAGAGGTGGCACGGGCATGAATAGCCCGTAACAACAGACTGCATCTGTTTCATGTTGTTTTAGATTCAACTACTGTCAATCAAAAGTTCCAAGTAGCACGGGCTATGGTGAGCCCGTAGTGGACTTACCTGGCACAGGAGCGGTGCTGTAACCAAAGGTACGATGTATTTTTAGACACATGCACCAGGACCAGCACACATGCACCAGGACCAGCACACATGCACCAGGACCAGCACACATGCACCAGGGCCAGCACACATGCACCAGGACCAGCACACATGCACCAGGGCCAGCACACATGCACCAGGGCCAGCACACATGCACCAGGGCCAGCACACATGCACCAGGGCCAGCACACATGCACCAGGACCAGCACACATGCACCAGGGCCAGCACACATGCACCAGGGCCAGCACACATGCACCAGGGCCAGCACACATGCACCAGGACCAGCACACATGCACCAGGGCCAGCACACATGCACCAGGGCCAGCACACATGCACCAGGGCCAGCACACATGCACCAGGACCAGCACACATGCACCAGGGCCAGCACACATGCACCAGGACCAGCACACATGCACCAGGACCAGCACACATGCACCAGGACCAGCACACATGCACCAGGGCCAGCACACATGCACCAGGGCCAGCACACATGCACCAGGGCCAGCACACATGCACCAGGACCAGCACACATGCACCAGGGCCAGCACACATGCACCAGGGCCAGCACACATGCACCAGGGCCAGCACACATGCACCAGGACCAGCACACATGCACCAGGGCCAGCACACATGCACCAGGGCCAGCACACATATAAAGAAATAGATAAATAGATATAATAGATAATAGATATAATAGATAAAGAAAGAGATCTAGGAGTGGTTCTAGATAGAAAACTATCACCTGAGGACCACATAAAGAATATTGTGCAAGGAGCCTATGCTATGCTTTCTAACTTCAGAATTGCATTTAAATACATGGATGGCGATATACTAAAGAAATTGTTCATGACTTTTGTTAGGCCAAAGCTAGAATATGCAGCTGTTGTGTGGTGCCCATATCTTAAGAAGCACATCAACAAACTGGAAAAGGTGCAAAGACATGCTACTAAGTGGCTCCCAGAACTGAAGGGCAAGAGCTACGAGGAGAGGTTAGAAGCATTAAATATGCCAAAACTAGAAGACAGAAGAAAAAGAGGTGATATGATCACTACATACAAAATAGTTACAGGAATTGATAAAATCGACAGGGAAGACTTCCTGAGACCTGGCACTTCAAGAACAAGAGGTCATAGATTTAAACTAGCTAAACACAGATGCCGAAGAAATATAAGAAAATTCACCTTCGCAAATAGAGTGGTAGACGGTTGGAACAAGTTAAGTGAGAAGGTGGTGGAGGCCAAGACCGTCAGTAGTTTCAAAGCGTTATATGACAAAGAGTGCTGGGAAGACGGGACACCACGAGCGTAGCTCTCATCCTGTAACTACACTTAGGTAATTACACTTAGGTAATTACACTTAGGTAATTACATGCACCAGGACCAGCACACATGCACCAGGACCAGCACACATGCACCAGGGCCAGCACACATGCACCAGGACCAGCACACATGCACCAGGACCAGCACACATGCACCAGGGCCAGCACACATGCACCAGGACCAGCACACATGCACCAGGGCCAGCACACATGCACCAGGGCCAGCACACATGCACCAGGGCCAGCACACATGCACCAGGGCCAGCACACATGCACCAGGGCCAGCACACATGCACCAGGGCCAGCACACATGCACCAGGACCAGCACACATGCACCAGGGCCAGCACACATGCACCAGGACCAGCACACATGCACCAGGACCAGCACACATGCACCAGGGCCAGCACACATGCACCAGGGCCAGCACACATGCACCAGGACCAGCACACATGCACCAGGGCCACCACATTTGAGTACCGTTTAGTACTGACTACTCTGCCACAACTCGTCCACTGGCTCTGCTTGTCCAAGCTGCACCCGATCCCAAACACAATGAGAGTTGAGCTCTACATGACAGTTGAGAGGCGGGACTAAAGAGCCAGAGCTCAACCCCCACAAACACAACTAGGTGAGTACAATTTTTTGTAATTTTTAAGTTATTATCTAATCAAAACCTATGCTTTATTGAATAAAAATGAGAAATGTTGATTATTATAATTGTGTAAATAGTTATGCCTAGGTTAGGTTAGGTGTTTGGGTTTTGTTGAAATTTATTTGTATTTGCAATACAAATACAATATTTGTATTTGCTCGATTCCATCGAAGGAAAGCGTTCTATGACATGTGTGAGGGTGAAGGTTCTCTGGGGTCCGCTGTTCTCTGCAATGTGGATAACATGTTGCAATTTACATTTGTTGGCGCCAAAATACTAATATTATCAGTCTTGGGAATAACACAACAGAGAGGTGCGTGTGTTGAGAGGAAAGTAGCAGCCAACCAGGTCGACTAGTAAACAAGGTGGCAAAACCCAGCTATAGTGACCTTAGAGAGAACTGGGTTATCCTGGTGGGGCAGGTGGGACGACTCTCACACATGATGATGAGCACCACCAGCTGGTGATGATGAGGCTGGCACACCACTCCCAACGTGGCTCCTCATTCTCCCCCCCCCCCCTGCCCTCTCTCACGCTCTCACCCCGCCCCCTCTCATGTTTCCCTCCACCCCCCCTCTCCTTACACTCTCCCCCACCCCTCTATGTGCTGAACATTTCCTCTCCAAATTTGTATGGGAAAATGATCTGGGTTACGAGGTGGACATAGGCTGGTCAGGGTAGGCCTAGTTTACGAATTATTTCAGATTTAAATAATTATTCACAATTGCAGTTAAAGAGTTCACAATATGTCCCTGAGCCCATTATGTGCCTCTGTAACCCTTTCCACTTCCGCCCACAAAATGGGTATGGGGTGCATAATAAATGAACTAAACTAACTACAGGTGTTCCCAAAGCACAATACAAGCAAGTACATACTCCATGTTTATTGTGTCTATCCATGACAAGCTCCTCCGACACCACCCACAAGAATATAACATGTGAAAATAATGGGCACTAGCTCAGCCGGTGGCTAGGTAGCTAGGTAAACACACACACACACACAGTAAGTGTGGACTAGTGGGCCGGTGGCCGAGCGGACAGAACACTGGTCGCGTGATCCTGGGTTCGATCCTGGGTTCAATCCCGGGCGCCGGCGAGAAACAAGGGGTAGAGTTTCTTTCACCCTAATGCCCCTGTTACCTAGCAGTAAATAGGTACCTGGGAGTTAGTCAGCTGTCACGGGCTGCTTCCTGGGGGTGGAAGCCTGGTCGAGGACCGGGCCGCGGGGACACTAAGCCCGGAAATCATCTCAAGGTAACCTGACTAGCACAATGTGAAAATAATAGGCGCCAGCACAGTGTGAAAATAATAGGCGCCAGCACAGTGTGAAAATAATAGGCGCCAGCACAGTGTGAAAATAATAGGTGCCAGCACAGTGTGAAAATAATAGGTGCCAGCACAGTGTGAAAATAATAGGCGCCAGCACAGTGTGAAAATAATAGGCGCCAGCACAGTGTGAAAATAATAGGTGCCAGCACAGTGTGAAAATAATAGGTGCCAGCACAGTGTGAAAATAATAGGCGCCAGCACAGTGTGAAAATAATAGGCGCCAGCACAGTGTGAAAATAATAGGCGCCAGCACAGTGTGAAAATAATAGGCGCCAGCACAGTGTGAAAATAATAGGTGCCAGCACAGTGTGAAAATAATAGGTGCCAGCACAGTGTGAAAATAATAGGCGCCAGCACAGTGTGAAAATAATAGGCGCCAGCACAGTGTGAAAATAATAGGCGCCAGCACAGTGTGAAAATAATAGGCGCCAGCACAGTGTGAAAATAATAGGCGCCAGCACAGTATGAAATCCTCAACAATAAAATTGTCGACACAATTGGCCACGAAACATCACAAAACAAGTCTAGCTCAATTTTCCACGGTATGACAAAAGGCATTTTATTTCACCCTGATACCTCTAAAATGACCTTCCTAAACTAGTGGCAGTAGGAAATGAAGCCGAAAAAGTGTACCCTCATGGTGATGATTTGTTTTTGAATTAAAACATTTAGGGACATCAGCATTTATGCAACTAATACACCCAGCGTTTCGGGCAAGAAGAGAAGAGAATCTGTCCAAGAAGAGTTCCAGAACAGGATTTTGTAAATGTAATTGACACAAGAGAATGTGTGGAGTGAGGTTATGTTTAGCATGTTTAGAGATTTAAACAGGGGGGACTGAATGTTGTCTAAAAGCAGAGCTTGTTATTATTCTGATAGCAGATTTTTGCTGGGTAATCTATTGCTATTCTATTTCTCTTCATTCATAAATGTTTCTGATCTCATTAGCTTTAAGAGTTGCCGCATTGAGCTTCTTATTTTTAACCAATTTATTTTGCCCATTATGGCCGCAACGCTCTGAGTGTTTATGGCTTGAGGCATTGTACTTGTCTTACCCAGGACTCCTACACTGTTCTTGTATCCTATGTATGTACATATGTACGTTTGTCTAAATAGATTACCTGTATTATTATTATTATATACATAAGCAGAGTGATATCGAGACCTTTTCAATACTAAATAAATTGGAGTACTGTATATAAATCTAGACCACTTCTTTAATAGATAAAATTTCTTTTGCGATGGGTTAAATTCAGATAATAATCCTCGAACAAACCTGTTACATGTTTGGAAATAATCCAAACAGTCCCTGTGGCGAAGTGGTAGGACACTCGCCTGGCGTTTCGCGAGCGCTCGGTCCTGGGTTCGTATCCTGGCCGGGGAGGTTATACTGGGCGTCAACCCTTAGCTGTAGCCTCTGTTTACCAAACATTAAAATGGGCACTTGGTTGTTAAACGATTTGGTGGGTCGTATTCCAGGGAACATAGGTTTAAGGACCTGCCCGAAACGCTACGCGTGCTACTGGCTGTACAAGAATGTAACAACTCTTGTAAATATAAATAAAAAATAAATAAATAAATAAGGAACAAATAATTCCTGCCCGAAACGCTGCGCGTACTAGTGGCTTTACAAGATTGTAAATACTATGCTATGTATTCTCACAAACCCAATGTACCCTCTTGTATATAAATAAATAAATAAATAAATAAACTAATATATCACACTATATATAAGGCTCCCTTCCACAGAAGTTTGTTTTCTTTGATGCACATATTTGACGATATTTATTAACGATAACTACACTAAATTGACACATTATTATTTACCTGACTTTACCTGAGGGCCACTAGTACTAGTGGCCTCGACGAGGACAGGAAGCCGGTGGCTTGTCAAAGGTCCCCCCCATTTGCTCTGATAATCTTTTTCAGTTGAATTTTAAAACTTAACAGAGTTCTGGCTTCTGTGTGTACTCGGCTCCAGGGGTTTATATTTATAACCCTATGAGTGAAAAGGCCTCTCCTGTTCTCTCTCTCTTTTTTTTTATACAAGAGTTGTTACATTCTTGTAGAGCCACTAGTACGCGTAGCGTTTCGGGCAAGTCCCTGGAATACGATCCCCTGCCGCGAAGAATCGTTTTTTCATCCAAGTACACATTTTACTGTTGCGTTAAACAGAGGCTACAGTTAAGGAATTGCGCCCAGTAAATCCTCCCCGGCCAGGATACGAACCCATGACATAGCGCTCGCGGAACGCCAGGCGAGTGTCTTACCACTACACCACGGAGACTGTGATAACTAAACCCACCAGAATTACTGAAACAACTGCCTCCACCCTTGACCACATTTGGACAAATATAACCTCTCCACTTACCTCAGGAATAATCACTGGTGATACAACAGACCACTACACAACATTTCTCCTGACCAGCGTGTCTAAACCTCCTCTTGAAACAAAGAAAATAAGCTTTAGACTGCATACTAAATCCTCCATAATAACTCTGTAGCTGCTGCTGGCAACATAGAATGGGAAACGGAAATCGGAAATATGACTAACATTAATCTAGGAGTGCAGACATTTGTTTACAACACTCAGAGCCTCTATAATACTCACTGCCCTTTACTTAGTAAGCAAGTTGCTTAAGCAAGTTGTTTAAGCAAGTTGCAAGTTGTTGACTGTTGTAAGCAACAGTGTCCGTGGTGTAGTGGTAAGGCACTCACCTGGCGTTCCACGAGCGCTATGTCATGGGTTCGTATCCTGGCCGGGGAGGATTTACTGGGCGCAATTCCTTAACTGTAGCCTCTGTTTAACGCAACAGTAAAATGTGTACTTGGATGAAAAAACGATTCTTCGCGGCAGGGGATCGTATTCCAGGGACCTGCCCGAAACGCTACGCGTACTAGTGGCTGTACAAGAATGTAACAACTCTTGTATATATCTCAAAAAAAAAAGTCATAATTAAAAGGGGCCAACAACCCTTGGCTCACTAAGGGGTTACTTACTTCAATTAATAAAAATCATGAATATGAGAAGAGATGCAAGCTAGATGTTATTCTCAGAGAACTGAAATTTAATTAACTTTTTTTTATTTAATGAGCGTAAAGCAAGCTACAGCTGCCAGGTATTTGCTGCGCTACCTACAACACCTCACAATAATATTAATTTATATTTGAGATCATTCATATTTTGAATGAACAGCATGATCAAATTGATAAATGCATCTTTGGGGTCGATTGCTGGATGGAATGGACTTGGTGTGAGGACGGGTTGCTTTATTGAGGGTGTTCAGTATCTCAATGGTTAGAGCTATGGCATACCGCTCTGGTGTCTGTGGTTCAAGGCGTCTCTGGCCCAAGTGAATGGAATGTTTAGTTGGGTTAGATTTTTTTGAATCACAAGCAATTATTTAGTTTGTTTTTTCTTGAGTTAGGTTTGGAATAAGAAAAGGCCATGTTTAAGTCCCACACTCCCGGGTTCCTAAACCTGGACGATGGGGGATGCAAGAGTAAGGGTCACACAGGGACAGGGTCCTACACCCTCTCCCTGTGTTGGGTCTGGGTCCTATACCCTGTCCCTGTGTTGGGTCTGGGTCCTATACCCTGTCCCTGTGTTGGGTCTGGGTCCTATACCCTGTCCCTGTGTTGGGTCTGGGTCCTATACCCTGTCCCTGTGTTGGGTCTGGGTCCTATACCCTGTCCCTGTGTTGGGTCTGGGTCCTATACCCAGGCCGTCCCTGTCAACTTTGTCCTGGTATAGGACAAAGTTAGCGTATGCCAGTAGTGGACATGTGGGGCTACAAGCGGCCTCGGGTCGCGTGTTGAGCTGCCTGAGGTCACTTGTCATGAAGGAAGACGACTCCTGTGGGACCGTCCCGGGGGACTCTCTGAGGTGGCCACGGGCCTCTCGTGTCACTGCATTCGGAGGCCAACATGATAGAGCTGATGAATTAGCCAAAGAATCTGCCTTTAAAGGATAAATTGAGTATAACCTTGGATTGTCGATAAGCAGTCTGAGAGCAATAGTACACCAAGAACTTCAACAAAATCTTGTAGATCTGAGGCAAAGTGAAATAGACACCATCTATCATCATACTATCATGCACGACGAGCCTCACATCTATGGTTCGTACAATAAACACATCTATGGTTCATCCAATAATCACATCTATGGTTCATCCAATAAACACATCTATGGTTCATCCAATAATCACATCTATGGATCATCCAATAAAATCAGCAGACTTCTAGATGTTACTACTGCTCGGCTTAGACTCGGTTACAAGTATCTCTGGGAATTCTCATTATCTGCCGATGTAGACCTGACCAAATGTAAACTGTCAACAAAATTATTCGCACACCCTCCGTCACTATGTGATGGAGTGCGAAAAGATACGTGAATTTAGAGACAATTCTATAACCAATGTTCCAGCGATGTGTAAATATTTCATTAAAAATGTTCTGCCACCAGAAATTTTAGCCAAATATCCCCAGTTTGCTAACTGTAGGTAGTAACTGAGTGATTGTAACCTATCCACCGCTGCCCACTGGATGGGGGGCGGTGTGCAGGACAAACATATCAATTGTGACACTAACTCTCCACATATGTCAGTTGCTTAATTTAGAAACTGTATTTGTGGTCGATCTCGAACCCATGTTGATGTGACGACTTATACTGAATTGTGTAACTAGCTCAACAAGATTGTAACTTGCTTAGCTAAACGAATTGTGGGGTTCAGTCCCTGAGCCCATTATGTGCCTCTGTAACCCTTTACACTACCGCCCACAAGATGGGTATGGGGGGCATAATAAATGAACTAAACTAAAAACTAATAGTGTACTCTGGGTGGTGGTGACGGTCCCACAAGACCCTGGGGGCTGGTTTAGGAGGGACCACCACTCCTCCATCACTGGACATAACTAGTGGTTTGTAAATAATTTATCACATTATTCAGTTATCGATTTCATATTATACACATTGCCTCTAACTGTGGATAGGGATATTTTCAGGAAAGGATGTACATGAATAACTGAATAAACAAGTGTCCAATTTTAATACAAAGACTCTGAGTAACATATTCAGACAATAAATTACAATAACGGAGCTGAAAATTAGACACCCAACCCACATTTCTAAAAATAAAGAATTTACAACGTTTTGGTCCGTCCTGAAACGGACCAAAACGGACTTTGTCATCAAGTCGTGACTAAAGGTCCAGCCGGACACACAGAAACGTCGTCAATTCTCTATTTACAGATCGTGGGTTGATTGTCTGCGTAACATTGCTATTTATACTGAACGTGTTCTATACATCAGCCTTATCAGTTCCCCTCAGAGTGTTGTATGTTGTTATCGTGAGTTCTTTCTACAGAGGTTGTGAGCTTCTGCTTCCTCAACATTTTCTTAAGTTTATAGGCTAAGCATGCAGGGGGTTTTTCCTCTAGTCCCGTACATAAATGTGCGTAAGTTTTCTAATAACATGAAAATTGAATTGACGAGAGTGTGTGTATGTTTGTAACAAGTGAGGCTCTGTGACAAGTGAGGTTCTACGACAAGTGAGGCTCTATGACAAGTGAGGCTCTATGACAAGTGAGGCTCTATGACAAGTGAGGCTCTATGACAGTGCCGCGACACTGTTGTGTGGACGGAGGTGTCTTGAGACAACAGCGGATGTCTTGCAGTGATAACTCCACTCCCGCAGTGTACGTGTGTTTGTTTGCCTCTGCCGCCCCCCAGTACACCCAGTATACCTCTACCGCCCTCCAGTATCCCTCTACCGCCCTCCAGTATCCCTCTACCGCCCTCCAGTACACCTACTGTCCTCCCAGCGCCGCTCGTATTCCTCCAGTACTACTTTTATCCCTCTTTGCCCCCCTGGTACTGGTAATTTCTCCAGTGACACTGGTATCCGCACGCTTACCTACAGTACTGCTGGTGACTCCTCTCTAGCCCTGCAGCACCACTCTTGTTTCTCCTCTGTTGTGTAGTATATTACTTCACAACCACGTGACTGTCATGGCCTCTTCCGTAAGTACCCTTCAGCGTCCTTTATACATCAGACTTGTGTGCTCTCACATCGGCGCCGAGCCGTGACTGTGGTGTCCCGTTTTCTGCTTGGAGTCCTCTAGTAGAGGTTAGGATAACGCGCTTTGGTACCTCGGTTTCTAGACGTTGGGAAGCCTTAGGAGGACGGGGGCGCCACCAACCAGTCCCACTGGACCCTCGCCGCCAGCAGGCTTTACTCGACCCCAAACCAAATGGCACTACAACATTATTTATTGGAAACACTCGTCTGGGAACACAGCAACAAGAGGGGTTGTATCTAATCTTGGGATATAAAATATCTGAGTGACGATCTGACTGAACTCAACGATCTGAGTGCCAGATCGCTGTGAGTTCAACCCACCAGCATTGGCCAGAGTGGGGTGGGCTGTTGTTTGCTAAATATTTAATTAAGAATTGGCCCAGTATCAGGCTTTTTGTATGTGTGACGATATCAATGGAGTGAGGTGTGACCATATCGGCGCCGTCTATGGACATGCACTCCAGCTCCAAGACATTAGGTGTGACGAAGACAACGCCATCTGTAAAAGGCTCCTGAGCATGGAAGATGATGTCCTATGGTGAGGGAAGTAACGATATCAACGCTATCTATAGTGTGCATCCAATCATATTTTCTGTTCCCCGGTGAAAGGTTGTCGTCATATGTTCTCCTTGTGTACGTTCTGTCTGGCTAATGACTATTACGTCCACAGAGGTGAAGAGGAGGGTCTCTTGCAGTGTTGCCAGATTGGGCTACAAGTAGCGAATTGGGCTACTTTTGAGAGCCCCGCGCTCCCAAATTTTTAATATCGCTACTTGCTACTTTTTGGGCTAATTTAAAAGCAAGATGTGCTAATTTGGGCTATTAATGTTAAGAATATACGATTGCGAGTTATATGAAAGTAACTAAGCTATAAATAATTGTTATTAATAGTTAGTTTAGTTTAGTTCATTTATTATGCACCCCATACCCATCTTGTGGGCGGTAGTGGAAAGGGTTACAGAGGCACATAATGGGCTCAGGGACTGAACCCCACAATTCATTTAGCTAAGCAAGTTACAATCTTGATGAGCTAGTTACAAAATTCAATATAAGTCGTCACATCAACAATGGGTTCGAAATCGACCTCAAGTACAGGTTCCAAATTAAGCAACTGACATATGTGGAGAGCTAGTGTCACAATTGATATGTTTGTCCTGCACACTGCCCCCCCCCCCCATCCAGTGGGCAGCGGTGGATAAGTTACAATCACTTAGTTACTACCTACAGTTAGCAAACTGGGGATATTTGGCTAAAATTTCTGGTAGCAGACCATTTTGAATGAAATATTTACACATCGTTGGTACATGGTTATAGAATTGTCTCTAAATTCACGTATCTTTTCGCACTCCATCACATAGTGACGGAGGGTGTGCGAATAATTTTGTTGACACAGTTTACATTTGGTCAGGTCTAAATCAGCAGATAATGAGAATTCCCAGAGATACTTGTAACCGAGTCTAAGCCGAGCAGTAGTAACATCTAGAAGTCTGCTGATTTTATTGGATGATCCATAGATGTGTGGCTCCTCTTGCATGATAGTATGATGATAGATGGAATTACTGGTGTCAATGTTGGCCTCCGAATGCATGATAGAGCTGATAAGTTAGCCAAAGAATCTGCCTTTAAAGGAGACGTTGAGTGTAACCTTGGATTGTCAATGAGCAATCTGAGAAAGTAACTAAGCTATAAATAATTATAATTAATAATAATTGTAAATATTAATTAATACTAAATAATATTATTTAATAAATTAGTCCCAGTTCAATGCAGAGTTTTCTTTCAAGAACAGAAACTTGTAAATATAAATACAAGATAATAGATAGATCGATAAATAAATAGACAACTTTCAAGTATTGCACCAAGTAATGGCGAGAGGAAAAAAACTAGACAGTATACATTACATTTGAAATTAATAATGGATGAATGGTAATAAATTGGTGTATGTTTGTAAGTATACCAGACAAAGTCTATTTAATGGCAGAATTTAGCCATTTTGTGTAAAAACTTTTATATCTCATATTATTAATTATAACAGTAATCGAAAAAAGTCATAGTTTGTATATACAAGAGATGAAACAGAGAGCCATGAGCTAGATCGTTGTGCTGAGTCCATAAGGAGGCCGAGCTTCCAGAAATACCTTCCTGTGATTGGCTGTTGCGGGGAATACCAACACTCTTTTTAGGAATAAAATTTAAACTTTGAAATAGGTCCTTGTGCACAACAACAAGGTTGTTGTGAAAAAGAACAACAATTTCTGTTTTGCACCCGACAGAAATCTCCATCTAACTGAATAATTTACTCGAATAAGAGGGCAGAGCAGTGTATCATTATTTGTGTCAAGGCAACCCCCCAATAATAACGTCACAAGTTAGCCCATTTTTATATAACAACTGTTATATCCTGCAATATTTAATTATCACTTTATTAACACTTTAAATAATTAACACTTCACTTTTTGGGTAAATTAAAGTTAAAGCAGAATTCCATAAGCAGGACTGGTGGGCTGAACTAAGATGTTTACTAAGTGGATGGCACGTATAGCTGATCCCTTCCTGTGATTGGCTGTTGTGTGAATGTCAACAAAGAGTTTCTAGGCTGGGATTTATTTCTTATTTATTTATTTATTTATTTATTTATTTATTTATTTATTTATTTATTTATTTATTTATTTATTTATTTATTTATTTATTTATTTATTTATTTATATACAAGAAGGTACATTGGGTTTGTGAGAATACATAGCATAGTATTTACAATCTTGTAAAGCCACTAGTACGCGCAGCGTTTCGGGCAGAAACGGAAAATTTCTCGAAAAGTTAGCAATAAAATACGCTTTCTAGTTCTTTATTTTTAAAATTAAGACCAGGGATTCTGTCTAACGAAGCTGCAAGCTAAAACACCGTTATCCTATAATGTTCATCTGTAGCTTGACCCTAAATACTCGTTTATTAAACGAATTTATTGTTAGAGTTCATTAGGAATCAACTTTGTTGAAGGCAGAGTTTCCAACAAATACCTTCCTGTGATTGGCTGTTGCGGGGAATGCCAACGCTTATATGAATAAAATGCAAAATAAGAAATACGTCCTTTTGCTCAATAACGTTGTTGTTGTACAAAAGAACAACAATTTCTGTTTTATACAAGACAGAAATTTCCATCTAACTGAATAATGTAGACTAATAAGAGGGCGGAGGCATTGTATCGCCGATATTATTTGCGAGACAAAACCCCCACTGATGACGTCACAAGTAAGGTAGCCAGCCCATGTTTCTGTAACACCCGTTACATCCTACAGTATTTAATTATCACTATATTAATACTTTTAAATACTTAACATTTAACTTTTTAGGTAGATTAAAGTTGAAGCAGAATGTCATAAGCAAGGATGGTGTGCTGAATAAAGATGATTTATTAAGTGGATGGAGCCTTTAGCAGTTTAGCTGATCCCTTCCTGTGATTGGCTGTTGTGTGAATGTCAACAAAGAGTTTCTACCAATGATAGGCCATTTATTATGCACCCCATACCATCTTGTGGGCAGAGCTTGGAACCTCCTACCCGAGCACAACAACCCGCCTTATGGGTTGCTGTTTGGCTATTTATAGTGCGTTGGAAAAAAAACAGATGGCGTTAGTTGTATTTTGTGGGGTAATTTGTTATAGGTGTAATTTGATGTCAACAGATGGCGTAAGCTGTATCTTATGGCCACTGTTGACCAGCCAGTTGAAAGTGTTCTCTTCTGCCGACAGATGGCATCAGCTGTGTTATTATTACTTCCGAATTCCCTTTTAAACACTGATCCACAAATCCCTTGGCTTATGATAAGGTTATATACCATTTATGATAAGTAAGAGATAACTGGAGTTCCTCAATTACTTTTATTTATCAACTGTTCAGGATATCATCATATAACTGGCTGTCTGTTCGGAAGTTCTGCTAGCGTATAGTTAGAGACTTCTGCCAGGGTGTTAATAGAGACCTCCTATTATTTGTGACCCCTGTCAGCTTGTTGCTGAAGACCTCTGTCAGTGTGTTTCTGAAGAGCAGATGTGGGGTATTTGGACATCGTGATGATATGGTGTAGGACTGGCCCATGTTGAGTAGGGCGAACTCGCCGCTGTTATGACCATTGGACGTGGATGATGAATATTTGGAGATAGTGGACTCGCTGGGAATTGAAGAAAACTGTAGATATATTATGTAAAGATGTTATTTAGTCTTATTTAAACCCTTTTTTATTTTCACAATTACTTGCTACTGCCAATTCTTGATAAATTACTAGTGACCAGAGGTGGGGAACAATGCAGAAGTGGCTCCAAGGCCCCATACGCAGAAAGAACCCGGTTACTGGCTCAGTCAGGCCGTAACAGTATGCTTCCAGTACCTATGCCTGTTTGAGCGTCACTCTCTGTAGCCAAGGATGTGGTGCGTGTGGAGTCAGCCCCGGGGATGGGTCTGGATTATCTGTGTCATGTGTTTATTGAAGAACACGTCCAGGGTCTTTTCCCATTGCATTTTCAATGCCAGCAAGAAGTGCTTGAATGAGGTCTATATTGAATTGTGAGTTTCGTGGGGGTGATGAGGTGGACATGGGGTATTTGTGAATTGTGTTGTTGGGTGGTTGTTATTGATTAAGGACTGTGTTGCGTTGTTTCAGTACGCTGCAGTATTGCATGTTGGTGATGGAGTGAGTCATGGTAGTAGTCTTAGCTGCTATGTATGAAGGGACATGCACTTTATATTTGTGAAATTTTTTATCTTGTGTCATGGCTGGAGAAATTGCTGACCTGGAGAGCGTGCAGAGATCCTTTACTGCTAGAATCCACTCAGTAAAACATCTAAACTATTGGGACCAACCTAAATCTGTATTCTCTTGAGCGCAGGCGGGAGATATACATAATAATTTACACGTGGAACATATTAGAGGAGCTGATCCCAAACCTGCACACAGAAATAACATCACATGAGACCAGGAGGCATGGCAGGATGTGCAGAATATCCCCGTTGAAGAGCAGAGGTGCAACAGGTACTTTGAGAGAGAACTGTCAACATCAGAGGCCCGAGACTGTTCAACACGCTTCCACTACACATAAGGGGGCATAACTGGCCGACCTCTCACAGTGTTCAAGAGAACTTGATAAAACCTCAAAAGGATACCTGATCAACCAGGCTGTGGCTCATGCGTCAAGCTGCGAGCAGCCGCGTCGAACAGCCTGGTTGACCAGTCCAGCAACCAGGAGGCCTGGTCGACGACCGGGCCGTGGGGTCGCTAAGCCCCAAAAACACCTCGAGGTAACCTCAAGGTATGGTCACCAGCACATTTTGAGCATTTAAGTATTTCTGAAGTGTATGTATTTGTGAAATGGGCACCAGAGCAAAGTGCACATTAGTAGTACATCCTTGTGAGGTATGATTAAATTCTCTACATCTAAACCATTGAGTTGGACATGGTATGTACACCTCTGGTTTGTGGGAGCAGCCACTTATTCAAACCTGATCAGGTGGAAGGTTGTCTAGGAAGGTAAGTAAGGCTGATCCTGTGTCACTCGGCACTAAGTCTATTCTGCACTCCTAGTCAAAGTGGCAATGTTGTCAAATGTAACGATGGAAGTTTTCAAACCAAGAGAATATGACCTACCTTGGCTGAGCGGATGTTTGTCATGAGACCACGTATGGTCACAGGGGGATGACCATTGTTTACAGCAGGGTAGTGGCGGCATTCAGCCCCTCGTCTGTCTGTCTTACTACGTCTACTGTCTAGGAAGACGCCTTCCTTATCCTGCTCAGAGTGCGGGAAAACCATCATTATAAGAATGTATTCACCTAGTTGTTCTTGCGGGGGGTTCAGCTCTGCTGTTTCGGCCCACCTCTCAACTGTCAATCAATCAACGGTAACTAACTACTAGTGCCAGGTGCCGGTGGGTCTCCGGGTTCATCAATAGTATCATAGTTTTGACCTCAGGCTTCCTGGCAAAACCAATTAGGAATCCAGGGTGGTAACACAGCACTACCTTGCAGCAGGTTGATGAAGAACGGGACACTGGAGTGAGAGGCCATCATTCACACACAGTGTCACAACATGTCGGAGCGACAGTAAAACAAAGTAAACCAAATCCTGGGAATAGTCAAACGAGCCTTATGACTTCTAGGGAACACAAGGTGATCTCTTTGGTGCAAAATACGGTAGTTATTCAACTGTATAAATCGCTGATATCTAGATTATTGTATCCAGACATGGAGACATCTTCAGAAAGACATTTGCTTTGGAGAAAGTTCAATACCGAGCGTCAAAAATCATTCTAGAACTAAGTCGACTTTCATACCAGGAACGGTTGAGGGCCAACTGCTAACACTACAAACCAGACATGACAAGGCTCATCTTATAAAACTTTTAAAATACTAAAGAAATTGGAAGATGTTGATGTAGACTACTTCCTCTAAAGGTCAGATGTAACACAAACAAGGAGCAACGGTTTCGAGCTCAACAAGCAACAATGTAGGACTGAGAACAGGAGATGCTTTTTCACCCTCAGTTATAAACCCATAGAACAGCCTACCCGCCGAAACCATAAATGCCAAAACAGCTAAATTTCAAAATCCAGCTAGAAAAAATCATTATGACCATAGAGGGGGACTATTGACAAGCCGCTGGCATCATGTCCTCGTCGAGGATATTAGATAATGGCGTTCAGGTAAATTCAGGTATGTCCAGTTTGCAGGAAGACGGGGTGTAAGGAATGGCGCCCTTCCTAAGACATATTATAATTTGCACTTTGTTTCACTATTGATTTTTAATCCTAATTTTTGTTTGTCATTACAGAATGATGGAGTAATGTGTCAGCTGTGACGACAGCGTGAACGTCTCGCCATCTGTTAAACCACCTGTCACATTAAGCCATCTGTCTCCATGCTTGAGCCTCAGCTCCCTGTCACCATGACAGGTTTTCAGCCAACTGTCACCCCAGCTGGGTCTCAGCCACCTGTCACCCCAGCTGGGTCTCAGCCACCTGTCACCCCAACTGGGTCTCAGCCACCTGTCACCCCAACTGGGTCTCAGCCACCTGTCACCCCAGCTGGTTCAAAGGTAGGCGTGATGCTTCAACTTTCTGTAGCTTTCAAGCACCAAGACCGGTGCTTGTTCCGTCTTCAGAAGATGGTGCGTCGGACGGCCCGCGACGTACTGCACCAGGTGTACGAGTGGGGCACCCAGGGCCTCACCATCACGCTGCCCTTGCATCAGTACCTTCAAAAAAATGGAAATTTTCAGAGAAGAAAAATCTCTCAGATCTTCAACAAGGCGCAGATGGACACCCTGGCGGCTGATCCCACCGGGGCCACCTACGACATCTCGCTTATGTATAAATGTATCCAGACGGTGTGTGAGGGCATGTGTCCTGTTAACGATCCAATCTGGTGGACTCCAGGACACACTCTCGAGTTCAGTATAACCTCCATTAAAAATTTTCGCAATATTGTTATGCACAGGGAGATATCACCGACTCAAACAGAGTTTATCAACATGACGGAGGAGCTGCGGGAGCTGTTGAAAGGCGTTCTGGAAGCAGCTGGGACAAAGTACAACATTGATGACGATATCGTAGCTCAGTGTATCCGTATGATGGACCACAGCATCAGCATATTGAGGGACGATCCTTTTCAACACTGGAACATCACAAGTGTTGAGAACGAGCTCTTGTTTAAGGAAGGTTTAGAGCTTTTGATGTCAGTTGGTATACAAGAGTTGAAGGAGAACTATACCAAATGGTCCTACATCAACCCAATGTCATTCCTGGATGGAACTGAACTGCATCTCCAAGTGGGTGCTATTTTCACTCAAATGGAAATAGTTCTTAATAGACGGTGTCTTAAAAGTCAACAGATCAGTAACAAAGATTTACTGCAGTTTGTGGGTGATGGTACGACCAGTAACATCACTCTGGTGGAAGGTGTCGCAGGGGCAGGTAAAACTACCCTTACTAAAATTATCATGTCTAACTGGATCACTGGCAGCAGTTTTATAGACGATCTTACAAGTTTCGACTTGGTAATATATATGGAATGTAGAAATCCAGTTATTCAATCTCTGTCGCAATTGTTGTCAACTTTAATGCCAAAAACGTCTCGGAGATTCCGAGAGAACGATTTATTGAAGAGTGTCTTGCAGTATAAAGTACTTGTTGTTGTTGATGGTCTTGATGAATTAAACGTCTCCTCCACGAAGCTCCTCAAGGAGGTACTGAACATAAAGTTATCATATGATATTGCTGTATTCTGCACCACAAGGCCAGAGAAAGTAAAGGATTTCTTCAAAATGCTTCCTCCTGTTCTCAAAATATCCTACCTAAAAATTATTGGTATACCAGACAGCATGAGGGAGATGTTTGTCGAAATATATCATAAGGAAATGAAGAAAATGAGCATGAGTACTCAGGAGACTGATGGACTCATCAAGTATCTGAGAAAGACTCAAAATCAGCTGCAAGAACATCTGCGACTTCCTCTGAACCTTGTACTGCTGACCTTCTTGTGGGCCGTCGGGGGAGACAAAGTAAACATGGTGACAACAGCCACAGAACTGTACTGGGAAATTCATGAACTAATGATTGAAAAGCTGCTGGAGCGGTTAAAGTCGCAACACTTGACTGAACTCTTGGACACCTCGGAACTCAGGGGTAAGATTCATGAATTTTTGTCTTCGTTATACCATGAGTCGTTATTAAGCATTAAGAATGAGAACATTGTCCTGGCAGACGAGTCAACAAAGAAACTTGAGGACATTTGCTCTAACACTGGTTTGCCACCCAAAGAAGTTATGGGCGCTTACTTGGCTCAGAAAACCTTGTGGACTGTGTCAGGAATTCAGATGAGACATATTATACCTCACAAGGGCCTCCAGGACTTTTATAGTGCCATGTACTTACTTCAGAGTTGCACCAAAAAACTTGAGGTTTCAAGTATTGCTGAAAAAATAATTCAAACAGTCATTGCCCCGTTCAGAACTAACACCATCACCAAAATTCTGGAAAAAATGCACGAAATGAACTCGAGTCCTTTGCCCCTTGAGAAGTACCAGAATGTTTTGATTCATCTAACTGGACTCTTTCACAAAAGAGAAAATATGACCATGAATATAAGCAAAGAGTTAGTTAAACTGCTGAGGGAGTCTGGCATAAGAGACAGGGACGAGTGGCTGGACTTGCTAGCCAGCGTCAAGTGTAACACCAAGATGGTCAACCTTCTGGTGAAGCAGATCCCAGAGTTCCTCATAGTGAACGGCAGGGTGGATGTTGAGGACTCCAGAGTGGACTGTTACGCCAACCTTCTCCCTCTCCTAAGCCCCAAGGAAGTGGTGGTGAAGATCAGGAGGAAACCCCAAGACATTCCCCGTCTGGAGGAGCTGCTGGTGCAGATGAGCCTGCTAGTGGAGACGTGTCAGTACCAGGTGGAGCTGCACCTCGAGCACCTCTTCCGTCACCCCGCTTGTCTCGACCTCTCCCTCGACACTGTTCTCCAGCGAGTCCTACAAAGGTACAGTGCCTGCCTTTGCAGTATTAGTAATAGGCTCAAGACTATACTTGGCTAACTTCTCATCTTCATCACTTAAGGGTTTATGCATGACTGGATGTCGCTTAAAATCTTTAAATCAGATTATTGTTTCTTAAAAATTGTAATTATATAATCTTAATTGCTATGAAATAATTCTGGGGCCTTGGATATATTTGTTCTCTCTGACTGTTAGTGTGGTGATGTTCACTGTTGGTGACTGTTAGTGTGGTGGTGTTCACTGTTGGTGACTGTTAGTGTGGTGGTGTTCACTGTTGGTGACTGTTAGTGTGGTGGTGTTCACTGTTGGTGACTGTTAGTGTGGTGGTGTTCACTGTTGGTGACTGTTAGTGTGGTGGTGTTCACTGTTGGTGACTGTTAGTGTGGTGGTGTTCACTGTTGGTGACTGTTAGTGTGGTAGTGTTCACTGTTGGTGACTGTTAGTGTGGTGGTGTTCACTGTTGGTGACTGTTAGTGTGGTGGTGTTCACTGTTGGTGACTGTTAGTGTGGTGGTGTTCACTGTTGGTGACTGTTAGTGTGGTGGTGTTCACTGTTGGTGACTGTTAGTGTGGTGGTGTTCACTGTTGGTGACTGTTAGTGTGGTGGTGTTCACTGTTGGTGACTGTTAGTGTGGTGGTGTTCACTGTTGGTGACTGTTAGTGTGGTGGTGTTCACTGTTGGTGAGTGTTAGTGTGGTGGTGTTCACTGTTGGTGAGTGTTAGTGTGGTGATGTTCACTGTTGGTGACTGTGAGTGTGGTGGTGTTCACTGTTGGTGACTGTTAGTGTGGTGATGTTCACTGTTGGTGACTGTTAGTGTGGTGGTGTTCACTGTTGGTGACTGTTAGTGTGGTGGTGTTCACTGTTGGTGACTGTTAGTGTGGTGATGTTCACTGTTGGTGACTGTTAGTGTGGTGATGTTCACTGTTGGTGACTGTTAGTGTGGTGGTGTTCACTGTTGGTGACTGTTAGTGTGGTGGTGTTCACTGTTGGTGAGTGTTAGTGTGGTGATGTTCACTGTTGGTGACTGTGAGTGTGGTGGTGTTCACTGTTGGTGACTGTTAGTGTGGTGATGTTCACTGTTGGTGACTGTTAGTGTGGTGGTGTTCACTGTTGGTGACTGTTAGTGTGGTGGTGTTCACTGTTGGTGAGTGTTAGTGTGGTGATGTTCACTGTTGGTGACTGTGAGTGTGGTGGTGTTCACTGTTGGTGACTGTTAGTGTGGTGATGTTCACTGTTGGTGACTGTTAGTGTGGTGATGTTCACTGTTGGTGACTGTTAGTGTGGTGATGTTCACTGTTGGTGACTGTTAGTGTGGTGGTGTTCACTGTTGGTGACTGTTAGTGTGGTGATGTTCACTGTTGGTGACTGTTAGTGTGGTGATGTTCACTGTTGGTGACTGTTAGTGTGGTGGTGTTCACTGTTGGTGACTGTTAGTGTGGTGATGTTCACTGTTGGTGACTGTGAGTGTGGTGGTGTTCACTGTTGGTGACTGTTAGTGTGGTGATGTTCACTGTTGGTGACTGTTAGTGTGGTGGTGTTCACTGTTGGTGACTGTTAGTGTGGTGGTGTTCACTGTTGGTGACTGTTAGTGTGGTGGTGTTCACTGTTGGTGACTGTTAGTGTGGTGGTGTTCACTGTTGGTGACTGTTAGTGTGGTGGTGTTCACTGTTGGTGACTGTTAGTGTGGTGGTGTTCACTGTTGGTGACTGTTAGTGTGGTGATGTTCACTGTTGGTGACTGTGAGTGTGGTGGTGTTCACTGTTGGTGACTGTTAGTGTGGTGATGTTCACTGTTGGTGACTGTTAGTGTGGTGGTGTTCACTGTTGGTGACTGTTAGTGTGGTGGTGTTCACTGTTGGTGACTGTTAGTGTGGTGGTGTTCACTGTTGGTGACTGTTAGTGTGGTGGTGTTCACTGTTGGTGACTGTTAGTGTGGTGGTGTTCACTGTTGGTGACTGTTAGTGTGGTGGTGTTCACTGTTGGTGACTGTTAGTGTGGTGATGTTCACTGTTGGTGACTGTTAGTGTGGTGATGTTCACTGTTGGTGACTGTTAGTGTGGTGGTGTTCACTGTTGGTGAATGTTAGTGTGGTGATGTTCACTGTTGGTGACTGTTAGTGTGGTGGTGTTCACTGTTGGTGACTGTTAGTGTGGTGGTGTTCACTGTTGGTGACTGTTAGTGTGGTGGTGTTCACTGTTGGTGACTGTTAGTGTGGTGATGTTCACTGTTGGTGACTGTGAGTGTGGTGATGTTCACTGTTGGTGACTGTTAGTGTGGTGATGTTCACTGTTGGTGACTGTTAGTGTGGTGGTGTTCACTGTTGGTGACTGTGAGTGTGGTGATGTTCACTGTTGGTGACTGTTAGTGTGGTGATGTTCACTGTTGGTGACTGTGAGTGTGGTGGTGTTCACTGTTGGTGACTGTTAGTGTGGTGGTGTTCACTGTTGGTGACTGTTAGTGTGGTGGTGTTCACTGTTGGTGACTGTTAGTGTGGTGATGTTCACTGTTGGTGACTGTGAGTGTGGTGATGTTCACTGTTGGTGACTGTTAGTGTGGTGATGTTCACTGTTGGTGACTGTGAGTGTGGTGATGTTCACTGTTGGTGACTGTGAGTGTAGTGATGTTCACTGTTGGTGACCGTGAGTATGGTGATCATTTTCCCCATCATCTCTTTCCCCTCCCTCTTCACCTGCCTATGAACGTCGAGTACCCGAGACCAGTCCGCCTGCAAAGTTGGGTAAGGTTAGCCCTTAACTACCCGTGCTTTACAAGGGTAGTTACGGTAGCATGTTGGAGGAAATAAGTAGTGATGGGATAGTGTGGTCGTAAGGTTTAAGGTCACCTAATTGTGCTTGCGGGGGTTGAGCTCTGGCTCTTTGGTCCCGCCTCTCAACCGTCAATCAAGAGGTGTACAGGTTCCTGAGCCTATTGGGCTCTATCATATCTACACTTGTCTGTGTCATGTGTGTGTGTGTGCCGGCAGGTGCAGCGTGAGGGAGTACCGCGGGGGCGTGAGCCAGAGGGTGTGTGAAGCCCTGCCCCCGACCCTGCAGGAGGTGGGCGTGGCCCTCGCCACCACCGACCACGCCCACCTTCTCCACTGCGCCTTCAACACCTCCACCCTCTCTCGCCGCTTCCCTCTTCTCAACAAACTCTGTGAGTTATTATATATATAAACGCATTGGTATATCAGCACACCCACACACCCACACGCCCACACACACACACACACACGCCCACACACACACACACACACACACACACACACACACACACACACACACACACACACACACACACACACACACACACACACACACACACACAGGGGGCCTCGTAGCCTGGTGGATAGCGCGCAGGATTCGTAATTCTGTGGCGCGGGTTCGATTCCCGCACGAGGCAGAAACAAATGGGCAAAGTTTCTTTCACCCTAAATGCCCCTGTTACCTAGCAGTAAATAGGTACCTGGGAGTTAGTCAGCTGTCACGGGCTGCTTCCTGGGGTGTGTGTGTGTGTTGTGAAAAAAAAAATAGTAGTTAGTAAACAGTTGATTGACAGTTGAGAGGCGGGCCGAAAGAGCAAAGCTCAATCCCCGTAAAAACACAACTAGTAAACACACACACACACACACACACACACACACACACACACACACACATACACACACACACACACACACACACACACACACACACACACACACACACACACACACACACACACACACACACACACACACACACACACACACACACACACACACACACACACATTGTGCTTGCGTGTGTGTGTGTTGCACTCGCGGACACAGGTGGAAATTGAGTGTCCAACAGAGCCATAGAGATATTATTTGTTTCAGTGTCGGAATTCTTGACAATTTGGAATATATATATATATATATATATATATATATATATATATATATATATATATATATATATATATATATATATATATATTAAATTGTGTGTGTGTGTAAATTAGTGCATAGTTAAGATAAAGTAGGGCAGTGGAGCATCCACTATTGTTGTGTGGGTCAGTGCGTGTGCCCTTGTCTGCCGGACACAGCGTCCGCTCTCATAAGCTTATCCCCCAAACTCTTCCCTTCCCCCGTCCCATCACATATCCTTATCCTGTCCCCTTGCAAGTGCTAAATGGTTGAAATTGAAATAAGTCACACAGCCCCGCTCCTGTGCCAGCTAAGTCCACTACGGGGCTCACGATAGCCTATGCTACTTGCAACTTCTTGTTCCCAGTAGCTGAATCTAACACAACATGAAATAAGTGTTATATATATATAGTCAGGGCTTGGCGCTTTCCCCCTGATAATTCCCTCTGCCTCCCTCCCAAACTGTTTTGATTACCGATCCTCATTTGTTTCTCTAGTGCCTTAATTGTAAACAAAGTACCCGTCCTCTGTGTCGTGCCCTGTACATCACGGGCTTCAATATCCTCCCGCTATAATGTCTCGCTCGTCACGTTGATCAGCACGTGCTTGTGGTGACCAGCACGTGCTTGTGGTGACCAGCACGTGCTTGTGGTGACCAGCACGTGCTTGTGGTGACCAGCACGTGCTTGTGGTGACCAGCACGTGCTGGTGGTGACCAGCACGTGCTTGTGGTGACCAGCACGTGCTTGTGGTGATCAGCACGTGCTTGTGGTGACCAGCACGTGCTTGTGGTGACCAGCACGTGCTTGTGGTGATCAGCACGTGCTGGTGGTGACCAGCACGTGCTTGTGGTGACCAGCACGTGCTTGTGGTGATCAGCACGTGCTTGTGGTGACCAGCACGTGCTGGTGGTGACCAGCACGTGCTTGTGGTGACCAGCACGTGCTGGTGGTGATCAGCACGTGCTTGTGGTGACCAGCACGTGCTGGTGGTGACCAGCACGTGCTGGTGGTGACCAGCACGTGCTTGTGGTGACCAGCACGTGCTTGTGGTGACCAGCACGTGCTTGTGGTGACCAGCACGTGCTTGTGGTGACCAGCACGTGCTTGTGGTGATCAGCACGTGCTGGTGGTGACCAGCACGTGCTTGTGGTGACCAGCACGTGCTTGTGGTGATCAGCACGTGCTTGTGGTGACCAGCACGTGCTTGTGGTGACCAGCACGTGCTTGTGGTGACCAGCACGTGCTTGTGGTGACCAGCACGTGCTGGTGGTGACCAGCACGTGCTTGTGGTGACCAGCACGTGCTGGTAGTGACCAGCACGTGCTGGTGGTGACCAGCACGTGCTTGTGGTGACCAGCACGTGCTTGTGGTGACCAGCACGTGCTTGTGGTGACCAGCACGTGCTTGTGGTGACCAGCACGTGCTGGTGGTGACCAGCACGTGCTGGTGGTGATCAGCACGTGCTTGTGGTGACCAGCACGTGCTTGTGGTGACCAGCACGTGCTTGTGGTGACCAGCACGTGCTTGTGGTGACCAGCACGTGCTTGTGGTGACCAGCACGTGCTGGTGGTGACCAGCACGTGCTTGTGGTGACCAGCACGTGCTTGTGGTGACCAGCACGTGCTTGTGGTGATTGGGCCTCACACAGATGTGCCGCTACAGGTGTGGTAGTGACGTGGTTGTGTTGGTATTGCAGGTGTGGTAGTGAGGTGGTGGTGTTGCAGGTGTGGTAGTAACATAGTTGTTGTTGTGTTACAGGTGTGCAGGTGGGGCAGCAGGTGGAGGCGACAGTGTTGGTGCCCCTGCCACCACTGAGGTACCTGGAGGTGCACGTCAGCCACGTCACCGTGGACCACGTCTCCTGGCTGGTCCAGGTGGTCCGAGGCCTCCAGCCCACGTCCCGGTACGGTCCACTTGTTGTTCAAGTCCTTCATGCCTTGGGGACCAGACCTTAGGTCTATCACCACCTTGGTCCACACCCAGGACACCCACGGTCCACACACCCAGGACACCCACGGTCCACACACCCAGGACACCCACGGTCCACACACCCAGGACACCCACGGTCCACACACCCAGGACACCCACGGTCCACACACCCAGGACACCCACGGTCCACACACCCAGGACACCCACGGTCCACACACCCAGGACACCCACGGTCCACACACCCAGGACACCCACGGTCCACACACCTAGGACACCCACGGTCCACACCCAGGACACCCACGGTCCACACACCCAGGACACCCACGGTCCACACACCTAGGACACCCACGTTCCACACACCCAGGACACCCACGGTCCACACACCCAGGACACCCACGGTCCACACACCCAGGACACCCACGGTCCACACACCTAGGACACCCACGGTCCACACACCCAGGACACCCACGGTCCACACACCCAGGACACCCACGGTCCACACACCCAGGACACCCACGGTCCACACACCCAGGACACCCACGGTCCACACACCCAGGACACCCACGGTCCACACACCCAGGACACCCACGGTCCACACACCCAGGACACCCACGGTCCACACACCCAGGACACCCACGGTCCACACACATAGGACACCCACGGTCCACACACCCAGGACACCCACGGTCCACACACCCAGGACACCCACGGTCCACACACCTAGGACACCCACGGTCCACACCCAGGACACCCACGGTCCACACACCCAGGACACCCACGGTCCACACACCTAGGACACCCACGGTCCACACACCCAGGACACCCACGGTCCACACACCCAGGACACCCACGGTCCACACACCCAGGACACCCACGGTCCACACACCCAGGACACCCACGGTCCACACACCCAGGACACCCACGGTCCACACACCCAGGACACCCGCGGTCCACACACCCAGGACACCCACGGTCCACACACCCAGGACACCCACGGTCCACACCCAGGACACCCACGGTCCACACACCCAGGACACCCACGGTCCACACACCCAGGACACCCACGGTCCACACACCCAGGACACCCACGATCCTCACACCCAGGACACCCACGGTCCACACACCCAGGACACCCACGGTCCACACACCCAGGACACCCACGATCCTCACACCCAGGACACCCACGGTCCACACACCCAGGACACCCACGGTCCACACACCCAGGACACCCACGGTCCACACACCCAGGACACCCACGGTCCACACACCCAGGACACCCACGGTCCACACACCCAGGACACCCGCGGTCCACACACCCAGGACACCCATGGTCCACACCCAGGACACCCACGGTCCACACACCCAGGACACCCATGGTCCACACCCAGGACACCCACGGTTCACACACCCAGGACACCCACGGTCCACACCCAGGACACCCACGGTCCACACACCCAGGACACCCACGGTCCACACACCCAGGACACCCACGGTCCACACACCCAGGACACCCACGGTCCACACACCCAGGACACCCACGGTCCACACACCCAGGACACCCGCGGTCCACACACCCAGGACACCCACGGTCCACACCCAGGACACCCACGGTCCACACACCCAGGACACCCACGGTCCACACACCCAGGACACCCACGGTCCACACACCCAGGACACCCACGATCCTCACACCCAGGACACCCACGGTCCACACACCCAGGACACCCACGGTCCACACACCCAGGACACCCACGGTCCACACACCCAGGACACCCACGGTCCACACACCCAGGACACCCACGGTCCACACACCCAGGACACCCGCGGTCCACACACCCAGGACACCCATGGTCCACACCCAGGACACCCACGGTCCACACACCCAGGACACCCATGGTCCACACCCAGGACACCCACGGTCCACACACCCAGGACACCCACGGTCCACACCCAGGACACCCACGGTCCACACACCCAGGACACCCACGGTCCACACCCAGGACACCCACGGTCCACACACCCAGGACACCCGCGGTCCACACACCCAGGACACCAGCGGTCAACATACCCAGGACACCAGCGGTCCACACCCAGGACACCCACGGTCCACACCCAGGACACCCACGGTCCACACCCAAGACACCCACGGTCCACACCCAGGACACCCACGGTCCACACACCCAGGACACCCACGGTCCACACCCAGGACACCCACGGTCCACACCCAGGACACCCACGGTCCACACCCAGGACACCCACGGTCCACACCCAGGACACCCACGGTCCACACACCCAGGACACCCACGGTCCACACACCCAGGACACCCACGGTCCACACACCCAGGACACCCACGGTCCACACCCTGAACACCCACGGTCCACACCCAGGACACCCACGGTCCACACCCTGAACACCCACGGTCCACACCCAGGACACCCACGGTCCACACCCTGAACACCCACGGTCCACACACCCAGGACACCCACGGTCCACACCCTGAACACCCACGGTCCACACCCTGAACACCCACGGTCCACACACCCAGAACACCCACGGTCCACACCCAGGACACCCACGGTCCACACACCCAGGACACCCACGGTCCACACCCAGGACACCCACGGTCCACACCCAGGACACCCACGGTCCACACCCAGGACACCCACGGTCCACACCCAGGACACCCACGGTCCACACACCCAGGACACCCACGGTCCACACACCCAGGACACCCACGGTCCACACACCCAGGACACCCACGGTCCACACACCCAGGACACCCACGGTCCACACCCAGGACACCCACGGTCCACACACCCAGGACACCCACGGTCCACACACCCAGGACACCCACGGTCCACACACCCAGGACACTCACGGTCCACACCCTGAACACCCACGGTCCACACCCAGGACACCCACGGTCCACACCCTGAACACCCACGGTCCACACCCAGGACACCCACGGTCCACACCCTGAACACCCACGGTCCGCACACCCAGGACACCCACGGTCCACACCCTGAACACCCACGGTCCACACACCCACGGTCCACACCCTGAACACCCACGGTCCACACACCCAGGACACCCACGGTCCACACACCCAGGACACCCACGGTCCACACCCTGAACACCCACGGTCCACACCCAGGACACCCACGGTCCACACACCCAAGACACCCACGGTCCACACACCCAAGACACCCACGGTCCACACACCCAGGACACCCACGGTCCACACACCCAGGACACCCACGGTCCACACACCCAGGACACCCACGGTCCACACCCAGGACACCCACGGTCCACACACCCAGGACACCCACGATCCACACACCCAGGACATCCACGGTCCACACCCAGGACACCCACGGTCCACACACCCAGGACACCCACGGTCCACACACCCAGGACACCCACGGTCCACACCCAGGACACCCACGGTCCACACACCCAGGACACCCACGGTCCACACCCAGGACACCCACGGTCCACACCCAGGACACCCACGGTCCACACACCCAGGACACCCACGGTCCACGCACCCAGGACACCCACGGTCCACACACCCAGGACACCCACGGTCCACACCCAGGACACCCACGGTCCACACCCAGGACACCCACGGTCCACACCCAGGACACCCACGGTCCACACACCCAGGACACTCACGGTCCACACACCCAGGACACCCACGGTCCACACCCAGGACACCCACGGTCCACACCCAGGACACCCACGGTCCACACCCAGGACACCCACGGTCCACACACCCAGGGTCCACGCACCCAGGACACCCACGGTCCACACACCCAGGACACCCACGGTCCACACCCAGGACACCCACGGTCCACACCCAGGACACCCACGGTCCACACACCCAGGACACCTACGGTCCACACCCAGGACACCCACGGTCCACACCCAGGACACCCACGGTCCACACACCCAGGACACCCACGGTCCACGCACCCAGGACACCCACGGTCCACACACCCAGGACACCCACGGTCCACACACCCAGGACACCCACGGTCCACGCACCCAGGACACCCACGGTCCACACACCCAGGACACCCACGGTCCACACCCAGGACACCCACGGTCCACACACCCAGGACACCCACGGTCCACACACCCAGGACACCCACGGTCCACACCCAGGACACCCACGGTCCACACCCTGAACACCCAGTAGACGTTTTGCTCCATGATGATTATCTTCCTCATTACAAGTCCATAAAGTCACACTGCCATTAATATACAGCTAATTCCCTTGATTATACCTTTTCCATTATATTTCTAGCTATTTTTAACATTAATTTGTGTGAGGTATAGAATATGTTATGTAGCAGTGTTGTCACTTGCCACACAATGTCTCTTTAAAGTATATTAGTAGTAGCAAGTTCACTCCCAACATGCTGAAGACAATCACACCTGGACAACCAATTAAGTCACAAAGGTAACATTTATGACCAACATCACCTTAGTGAGCAGACCGTTACCCTGGGGCACACCGCTTGACCATGTTCAGCGGGTTTTCTTCCTATTGGGGAGTGTTGTACATGTTGCTATGGCGGTGTGTCCACTCACAGGATGAGTAGCGCTGCCCAATACTGTCACTATGGCGGTGTGTCCACTCACAGGATGAGTGCCGCTACCCAATACTGTCACTATGGCGGTGTGACCACTCACAGCATGAGTGGCGCTGCCCAATACTGTCACTATGGCGGTGTGTCCACTCACAGGATGAGTGGCGCTGCCCAATACTGTCACTATGGCGGTGTGTCCACTCACAGGATGAGTGGCGCTGCCCAATACTGTCACTATGGCGGTGTGTCCACTCACAGGATGAGTAGCGCTGCCCAATACTGTCACTATGGCGGTGTGTCCACTCACAGGATGAGTGGCGCTGCCCAATACTGTCACTATGGCGGTGTGTCCACTTACAGGATGAGTGGCGCTGCCCAATACTGTCACTATGGCGGTGTGTCCACTCACAGGATGAGTGGCGCTGCCCAATACTGTCACTATGGCGGTGTGTCCACTCACAGGATGAGTGGCGCTGCCCAATACTGTCACTATGGTGGTGTGTTCACTCACAGCATGAGTGGCGCTGCCCAATACTGTCACTATGGCGGTGTGTCCACTCACAGGATGAGTAGCGCTGCCCAATACTGTCACTATGGTGGTGTGTTCACTCACAGCATGAGTGGCGCTGCCCAATACTGTCACTATGGCGGTGTGTTCCACTCACAGCTATGAGTAGGCGCTGCCCAATACTGTCACTATGGCGGTGTGTCCACTCACAGGATGAGTAGCCGCTACCCAATACTGTCACTATGGCGGTGTGTCCACTCACAGGATGAGTGGCGCTGCCCAATACTGTCACTATGGTGGTGTGTTCACTCACAGGCATGAGTGGCGCTGCCCAATACTGTCACTATGGTGGTGTGTTCACTCACAGCATGAGTGGCGCTGCCCAATACTGTCACTATGGCGGTGTGTCCACTCACAGGATGAGTGGCGCTGCCCAATACTGTCACTATGGCGGTGTGTCCACTCACAGGATGAGTAGCGCTGCCCAATACTGTCACTATGGTGGTGTGTCCACTCACAGGATGAGTGGCGCTGCCCAATACTGTCACTATGGCGGTGTGTCCACTCACAGGATGAGTGGTGCTGCCCAATACTGTCACTATGGCGGTGTGTCCACTCACAGGATGAGTGGTACTGCCCAATACTGTCACTATGGCGATGTGTTCACTCACAGGATGAGTGGCGCTGCCCAATACTGTCACTATGGCGATGTGTTCACTCACAGGATGAGTGGCGCTGCCCAATACTGTCACTATGGCGGTGTGTCCACTCACAGGATGAGTGGTGCTGCCCAATACTGTCACTATGGCGGTGTGTCCACTCACAGGATGAGTGGTACTGCCCAATACTGTCACTATGGCGATGTGTTCACTCACAAGATGAGTGGCGCTGCCCAATACTGTCACTATGGCGGTGTGTCCACTCACAGGATGAGTGGTGCTGCCCAATACTGTCACTATGGCGGTGTGTCCACTCACAGGATGAGTGGCGCTGCCCAATACTGTCACTATGGCGATGTGTTCACTCATAAGATGAGTGGCGCTGCCCAATACTGTCACTATGGCGGTGTGTTCACTCACAAGATGAGTGGCGCTGCCCAATACTGTCACTATGGCGGTGTGTCCACTCACAGGATGAGTGGTGCTGCCCAATACTGTCACTATGGCGGTGTGTCCACTCACAGGATGAGTGGCGCTGCCCAATACTGTCACTATGGCGGTGTGTCCACTCACAGGATGAGTGGCGCTGCCCAATACTGTCACTATGGCGATGTGTTCACTCACAAGATGAGTGGCGCTGCCCAATAAACTCGCCCCTTGGGGCAAAATTTCAAAAAATTACTCACACTACACCCCATCTATACCACCTGTCTGCTTTGTATCAGGTTATCATGCCCTAATTATCTTTAATATTTTGCCTATAATGTGACGGGCTTCAACTTTGCTTATTAACCTTTCATGTTGAAGAGCGTGGAAAGCCTTGCCAAGATCGTAATAAACAATATAATTTATATTACTAACAACTGCTTCAAATGTGAATACAACACGAGTATATTTATAACTTATGAGCTCGATCTATTAAACCCATTCTGAGCCATTTATATAACTGTTTTATAAGGTGACCGCTAATTGAGTTTGCTCTTTTTACTTCAAGTAAATTTCCCACTGTTGATG
>NC_091156.1:18529967-18654701 GCF_040958095.1 Procambarus clarkii
TGTTGTGGCGCCCCTGGTCATATGCCAGTGTTGTGGCGCCCCTGGTCATATGCCAGTGTTGTGGTCCCCCTGGTCATATGTCAGTGTTGTGGCACCCCTGGTCATATGCCAGTGTTGTGGCCCCCCTGGTCATATGCCAGTGTTGTGGCCCCCCTGGTCATATGCCAGTGTTGTGACACCCCTGGTCATATGCCAGTGTTGTGGCGCCCCTGGTCATATGCCAGTGTTGTGACACCCCTGGTTATATGCCAGTGTTGTTAATACTCGTGTCATACCAATGTTTTTGCAGTCAGGAAAGCCAGTTGTAAAGTCCACGCTAGATACAAGCACCACTGGGAAGCTGGTCCCGGGTCTATACACCACCACTTTAACACAGTCGAGGTGAGAGTGGAGGTGTAGTGGTGGACTCCTCGGGTCACCAGAGGGAGTGTGTGTCCAGTGTCGAATTATGTCTTCAATAATCCCAGTGGGGATATTTCGGCACACAAATTATTCTGGACTTGGGACGAGGCCCATCAGAGTGTCGACGTGGATAGTGTAGTAATGCACCTTTGAAGGCATGATGTCCTTGCCTGGTACATCAGAGTGTCGACGTGGATAGTGTAGTAATGCACCTTTGTAGGTATGATGTCCCTGCCTGGTACAGTCTCTGAGAGGCCAGAGACGCCTCTTACTCCAGGGGGACAGTGCCTCAATACTCTTTTTCTGTTTGCAACAATACTCTTAATGTAGGAAATTTAAATGTACGTTTTCCACTAGGAATTTCCTTTAATATTAACAGAGCTGCTGATTATGTGTTTCTGAATTCTGTAATAAGCAAGTTCTCAATGCCAGACGAATTATTCGGTTTTTAAGAAGGTTTTTAAAAGATTGTATAGAGCAGCTTGTAAATTAATAGAGTCGAGCAGGGTGCTGTAATTGTGGAGGGTTGCAAATGTTGCTCGGATATTTCAGAATGGAGGCAGATGACTTGCGTCAAATTATTGTCCACAATTGTTTGTACTGTTAATATCAAAAGCTCTTCATTTACGTCTTGGAAAAAAAATCGATTAATCAAGTATTCACAACATGGGCTTACTGAAGGTCGTTCGTGATCTGAGGTGTGTGTCAGTCGCTGGAAACTGTACCGGAGGGCTTTGATGCTCTCCACACATCACATTACGTATATGTAATAACTAATAATACGAATTATTACTAGTCACTTCTAAGAGATTCCGAATTATTTTAAGTATATGACAATATATAATTATTTTAACGACCCTCTTCTGTTGTGTTTAGATCTTTGAGCTGGTGATAGCAGTAAGGATGAGTACACATGAGGCGTCTGTATCATACCATCTCTCATTTTAACATTTTCAAGTTTTCTTCACTAGAAGTCTTAGATTTGTCTTAGATTTGTCTTAGATTTAAGTCTAAGACACGCCTTGTGTCTTAGATTTACTCTGCTAAAGCTGTTCCAATAATATTTCAGGAACAGCGTTGGTGTCGAGAGATTAATGTAATGCCACACACACCGCCCAACATTATGGCCGCCATAACTATTCTTGTGAGTCAAGTAAATATTAGCTTCAACTAATTTCCTTTATATATATAACGAAAAAATAATTATATAAAATCAATGAATATGGTTACTTACTTTCTTTTCTGCCTTGTCGAGGACCCTGCAGGCGAGCTCTGCCGTCTTGCCCGCCTGAACCTTCACCTTCCTCGGGAGACTCCTGTCGAATCTGGGCCCCAGTGACGTGGTCTCCACCTCCTGCAGCACCTCACCCGGGTAATCTTGCTTGCTCTCATCTGACCACTGAGAGTGGGGACCCAGAGGCTTCATGATACCGTAAGTGTCCTCACCACCAGAGTAAATGCCATCAGCCTTGACACCCCCAGTGTACACGCCGCCAGAGTTAACACGGCCAGAGTACACAACGTCGGACGGAACAGCGCCAGAGTAAACACCGAAGGTTGAATCACCGCCGGTGTAGAACATCCTGGTGTAAACCCCACCAGTGTAGAGGCCGCGGGTGGGGCCGCCACCGGTGTGCGCACCGTTGGTGCCGTCGAGCGCCCCGCCGTACACAGGCGAGTCCATGTTCTGGTGCTGATGCTTCTGGTCTAGATACTGCTGGTGTTGGGTGTGTGGGTGCTGGACGTGTTGACCTTTATAATACTGACCAGCAAAGTTCTTAGCCATAGAATTACGGCGCTGGTCTTCTTGATGCTGTGAATTCGGCTCAAAATGGTGTTTACCTTCGTAATACTGTCCCTGATGTTGGTGGTCTTGCTGGTATATTTGTCCGTTGTAGGGAAGAGCGTGCTGGTAGTCGCGGTTGTAGGTGTGCAGTTGGGGATCGAACTGTCGCTGCTGGATACTCTCAGGAGACTTGAGCACAGACTTCTCCGACCTCAAGATCTCCTCCAGGTAGGAGGGCGGGATCTCCAGGGAGGTGAGGACACTGGGGAGGCGGGAGGCGCGGGTCTCCGGGGACGGGGAGGCCGCCGCCGTGTGCTTGGGGATGTAGTCGATCTCGTCTGAGTCAGGAGCGCCCAGGTGTGCTCCCGCCGCCATATCTGCAACACAACCACACGTCACTCAACGCCTCCTCAACATAAACTGTAACTCATCAGAGAATTATTTGTCACGTCACAAGGGATGATTACCAGTTGCGACAATATATATGGTTAATGCCATTACCATATTAGCAAATGCTTAACTATTCAATACATAATAAGAACACATTACTTATTACAACACAAGTTATCGTTAATAATAGAACTATAAGACCTCGTTAATGACAACAACTCAAGCAGTGATTGGTTATTGCAGTACATGACTGTCCAGGACCCCGAGAGGGGCCAGGGAACCCTCACACAAGTGTCCAGGACCCCGAGAGGGGCCAGGGAACCCACACACAAGTGTCCAGGACCCCGAGAGGGGCCAGGGAACCCACACACAAGTGTCCAGGACCCTGAGTGGGGCCAGGGAACCCTCACACAAGTGTCCAGGACCCCGAGGGGGGTCAGGGAATCCACACACAAGTGTCCAGGACCCCGAGGGGGGCCAGGGAACCCTCACACAAGTGTCCAGGACCCTGAGTGGGGCCAGGGAACCCACACACAAGTGTCCAGGACCCCGAGAGGGGCCAGGGAACCCACACACAAGTGTCCAGGACCCCGAGAGGGGCCAGGGAACCCACACACAAGTGTCCAGGACCCTGAGTGGGGCCAGGGAACCCTCACACAAGTGTCCAGGACCCCGAGGGGGGTCAGGGAACCCACACACAAGTGTCCAGGACCCCGAGGGGGGCCAGGGAACCCTCACACAAGTGACCAGGACCCCGAGGGGGGCCAGGAACCCACACACAAGTGTCCAGGACCCCGAGGGGGGCCTGGGAACCCTCACACAAGTGTCCAGGACCCCGAGGGGGGCCTGGGAACCCACACACAAGTGTCCAGGACCCCGAGGGGGGCCAGGGAACCCTCACACAAGTGACCAGGACCCCGAGGGGGGCCAGGGAACCCACACACAAGTGTCCAGGACCCCGAGGGGGGCCTGGGAACCCACACACAAGTGTCCAGGACCCCGAGGGGAGCCTGGGAACCCACACACAAGTGTCCAGGACCCCGAGGGGAGCCTGGGAACCCACACACAAGTGTCCAGGACCCCGAGGGGGGCCTGGGAACCCACACACAAGTGTCCAGGACCCCGAGGGGGGCCTGGGAACCCACACACAAGTGTCCAGGACCCCGAGGGGGGCCTGGGAACCCACACACAAGTGTCCAGGACCCCGAGGGGGGCCTGGGAACCCACACACAAGTGTCCAGGACCCCGAGGGGGGCCTGGGAACCCACACACAAGTGTCCAGGACCCCGAGGGGGGCCTGGGAACCCACACACAAGTGTCGTGTCTCGTCCACCACCAAGATAGAACACTGGCTACAACCCCTGACTCATTAACAACATTGAGAGGAATATTAGAAATTTATTTGAAAATTCCAAATACCCACACATGGACACGGCTCCCTTAAGAACACCAACACCAGGAAGAAGAAAGAGGAAGGGGAAGGGAATTATCAGGGGAGAGGGCCAAGCCATACAGCACTTGGAAGGGGCTAGGATAAGGATTTGGGATGGGACGAGGGGTGGGAACGGGGGCCCAACCACTTGGACGGTCGGGGATTGAACGCCGACCTGCATGAAGCGAGACTGTCGCTCTACCGTCCAGTCCAAGTGGTTAGGAGAAGAAAGGAGGAGACAAAGAAGAAGAAGGATTTACGTTGCATTATGTTCCATAGCCAAATAATTTAGGAAGTGTTGGCCCAAGAAGTTTGGCGACATGTTGAGGCCAGGACCCCAGGCGTCTGGGGTCCCTCCAACACCACAACTTGTGCTCCAGGATAACCATGACTTAACAACAAGAGCCAGCAGACAAGAACTAACCACAACTTAAGAACCCAAGTGTTAGCTAAGAATTAAGGGAGACTTACAAAGCATATTCTTAGCGGTGAGAGAGGCGCGACCTGTCAACTTGACCTCACTCCACACTCCACACTCTCTCACTCACACACACTCTCTCACTCTCACACTCTCTCACTCACACTCTCTCTCACTCACACACTCTCTCACTCACACACTCTCTCACTCACACACTCTCTCACTCACACACTCTCTCACTCACACACTCTCTCACTCACACACTCTCTCACTCACACACTCTCTCACTCACACACTCTCTCACTCACACACTCTCTCACTCACACACTCTCTCACTCACACACTCTCTCACTCACACACTCTCTCACTCACACACTCTCTCACTCACACACTCTCTCACTCACACACTCTCTCACTCACACACTCTCTCACTCACACACTCTCTCACTCACACACTCTCTCACTCACACACTCTCTCACTCACACACTCTCTCACTCACACACTCTCTCACTCACACACTCTCTCACTCACACACTCTCTCACTCTCACACTCTCTCACTCACACACTCTCTCACTCACACACTCTCTCACTCACACACTCTCTCACTCACACACTCTCTCACTCACACACTCTCTCACTCACACACTCTCTCACTCACACACTCTCTCACTCACACACTCTCTCACTCACACACTCTCTCACTCACACACTCTCTCACTCACACACTCTCTCACTCACACACTCTCTCACTCACACACTCTCTCACTCACACACTCTCTCACTCACACACTCTCTCACTCACACACTCTCTCACTCACACACTCTCTCACTCACACACTCTCTCACTCACACACTCTCTCACTCACACACTCTCTCACTCACACACTCTCTCACTCACACACTCTCTCACTCACACACTCTCTCACTCACACACTCTCTCACTCACACACTCTCTCACTCACACACTCTCTCACTCACACACTCTCTCACTCACACACTCTCTCACTCACACACTCTCTCACTCACACACTCTCTCACTCACACACTCTCTCACTCACACACTCTCTCACTCACACACTCTCTCACTCACACACTCTCTCACTCACACACTCTCTCACTCACACACTCTCTCACTCACACACTCTCTCACTCACACACTCTCTCACTCACACACTCTCTCACTCTCTCACTCACACACTCTCTCACTCACACACTCTCTCACTCACACACTCTCTCACTCACACACTCTCTCACTCACACACTCTCTCACTCACACACTCTCTCACTCACACACTCTCTCACTCACACACTCTCTCACTCACACACTCTCTCACTCACACACTCTCTCACTCACACACACTCTCTCACTCACACACACTCTCTCACTCACACACACTCTCTCACTCACACACACTCTCTCACTCACACACTCTCTCTCACTCACACACTCTCTCTCACTCACACACTCTCTCTCACTCACACACACTCTCTCACTCACACACTCTCTCTCACTCACACAGAGAGAGACCCGCATGGAGGACCAGAAACATGGAGAGCTAAGCTGCTGGACGTGGCAACAAGAAACTTTCTAAGCCAGCATACCAAAGAGCCAACAAGAATGAGAGGAGAAGATGAACCAGCAATGCTTGATTTGATATTTACCCTAAATGAATGGGATATAAGGGAAGTTAAGATGGAAGCGCCCTTGGGAATGAGTGACCACAGTGTATTGAACTTTGAGTACCTGGTAGAGCTAGGACTTATCTCCCCCCAAAAAGAACTAGGAATCAAAAGGCTGGCATACCGAAAGGGGAATTATGAACAGATGAGAAGTTTCCTAAGTGAAATACCTTGGGACACAGACCTCAGAGACAAGTCTGTACAGGGTATGATGGACTATGTTACCCAAAAGTGTCAGGAGGCAGTAAACAGGTTCATCCCGGCCCAAAGGGAAAAATCCGAGAAACAACAAAAGAATCCATGGTATAATAGGGCATGTATGGAAGCGAAGAAACTGAACAAGAAGGCGTGGAGGAACTTCCGGAATAACAGAACACCAGAAAGCAGGGAGAGATACCAGAGAACCAGGAATGAGTACGTCAGGGTGAGAAGAGAAGCAGAGAAAATTTTTGAAAATGATATAGCAAACAAAGCCAAGACCGAACCAAAGCTACTCCACAGTCACATCAGAAGGAAAACAACAGTGAAAGAACAGGTATTGAAACTTAGAACAGGCGAGGACAGGTATACAGAGAATGACAGAGAGGTGTGTGAGGAACTCAACAAGAGGTTCCAGGAGGTCTTCACAATAGAACAGGGTGAGGTCACTGTGCTAGGAGAAAGGGAGGTAAACCAGGCGGCCTTGGAGGAGTTCGAAATTACGAGAGAGGAGGTCAAGAGACACCTGCTGGATCTGGATGTTAGAAAGGCGGTTGGTCCAGATGGGATCTCACCATGGGTACTGAAAGAGTGTGCAGAGGCACTTTGCTTGCCACTCTCCATAGTGTATAGTAAATCACTAGAGACGGGAGACCTACCAGAAATATGGAAGACGGCGAATGTGGTCCCAATATACAAAAAGGGCGACAGACAAGAGGCACTGAACTACAGGCCAGTGTCCTTGACTTGTATACCATGCAAGGTGATGGAGAAGATCGTGAGAAAAAACCTGGTAACACATCTGGAGAGAAGGGACTTCGTGACAAATCGCCAACATGGATTCAGGGAGGGTAAATCTTGCCTTACAGGCTTGATAGAATTCTACGATCAGGTGACACAGATTAAGCAAGACAGAGAGGGCTGGGCGGACTGCATTTTCTTGGATTGTCGGAAAGCCTTTGACACAGTACCGCATAAGAGGCTGGTACATAAGCTGGAGAGACAGGCAGGTGTAGCTGGTAAGGTGCTCCGGTGGATAAGGGAGTATCTAAGCAATAGGAAGCAGAGAGTTACGGTGAGGGGTGAGACCTCCGATTGGCGTGAAGTCACCAGTGGAGTCCCACAGGGCTCTGTACTCGGTCCTATCTTGTTTCTGATATATGTAAATGATCTCCCGGAGGGTATCGATTCATTTCTCTCAATGTTTGCGGACGATGCTAAAATTATGAGAAGGATTAAAACAGAAGAGGACTGTTTGAGGCTTCAAGAAGACCTAGACAAGCTGAAGGAATGGTCGAACAAATGGTTGTTAGAGTTTAACCCAACCAAATGTAATGTAATGAAGATAGGTGTAGGGAGCAGGAGGCCAGATACAAGGTATCATCTGGGAGAGGAAATTCTTCAGGAGTCAGAGAAGGAAAAAGACTTGGGGGTTGATATCACGCCAGACCTGTCTCCTGCAGCACATATCAAGCGGATAACATCAGCGGCATATGCCAGGCTGGCCAACATACGAACGGCATTCAGAAACTTGTGTAAAGAATCATTCAGAACTTTGTATACCACATATGTCAGGCCAATCCTGGAGTATGCAGCCCCAGCATGGAGTCCATATCTAGTCAAGGATAAGACTAAACTGGAAAAGGTTCAAAGGTTTGCCACCAGACTAGTACCCGAGCTGAGAGGTATGAGCTACGAGGAGAGACTACGGGAATTAAACCTCACTTCGCTGGAAGACAGAAGAGTTAGGGGGGACATGATCACCACATTCAAGATTCTGAAGGGGATTGATAGGGTAGATAAAGACAGTCTATTTAACACAAGGGGAACACGCACAAGGGGACACAGGTGGAAACTGAGTGCCCAAATGAGCCACAGAGATATTAGAAAGAACTTTTTTTAGTGTCAGAGTGGTTGACAAATGGAATGCATTAGGGGGTGATGTGGTGGAGGCTGACTCCATACACAGTTTCAAGTGTAGATATGACAGAGCCCGATAGGCTCAGGAATCTGTACACCTGTTGATTGACGGTTGAGAGGCGGGACCAAAGAGCCAGAGCTCAACCCCCGCAAACACAACTAGGTGAGTACAACTAGGTGAGTACAACTAGGTGAGTACAACTAGGTGAGTACAACTAGGTGAGTACAACTAGGTGAGTACAACTAGGTGAGTACAACTAGGTGAGTACAACTAGGTGAGTACACACTCTCTCACTCACACACTCTCTCACTCACACACTCTCTCACTCACACACTCTCTCACTCTCACACTCTCTCACTCTCACACACTCTCTCACTCACACACTCTCTCACTCACACACTCTCTCACTCACACACTCTCTCACTCACACACTCTCTCACTCACACACTCTCTCACTCACACACTCTCTCACTCACACACTCTCTCACTCACACACTCTCTCACTCACACACTCTCTCACTCACACACTCTCTCACTCACACACTCTCTCACTCACACACTCTCTCACTCACACACTCTCTCACTCACACACTCTCTCACTCACACACTCTCTCACTCACACACTCTCTCACTCACACACTCTCTCACTCACACACTCTCTCACTCACACACTCTCTCACTCACACACTCTCTCACTCACACACTCTCTCACTCACACACTCTCTCACTCACACACTCTCTCACTCACACACTCTCTCACTCACACACTCTCTCACTCACACACTCTCTCACTCACACACTCTCTCACTCACACACTCTCTCACTCACACACTCTCTCACTCACACACTCTCTCTCTCTCTCTCTCTCTCTCTCTCTCTCTCTCTCTCTCCATCACACTACCACTCCTCAACACTATCTGCCACATCCTATACACCTCTCCCTCCAATCCTACACCTCTCCCTTGAAGTGGTCTTAATCGTAGCCATACAATTACCCAGGGGGAGACATCTCCCGTCCACGAGGCTCACCATAGCCCGTGCTACTTGCCCCGCTCCTGTGCCAGGTAAGTTACGGGCTCACCATAGCCCGTGCTACTTGGAACTTGATCCGAGTAGCTTAATCTATAACAACAACAACTAATTACCCAGTCGAGAGGGAGAGCTGTGAGAGGGTGTTGGGAGAGAGAGTTGTGCTACACCCCAGTAATACCCACACACACTCTGGGGAGCGTGATACACCCCAGTAATACCCACACACTCTGGGGAGCGTGGTACACCCCAGTAATACCCACACACACTCTGGGGAGCGTGCTACACCCCAGTAATACCCACACACACTCTGGGGAGCGTGGTACACCCCAGTAATACCCACACACTCTGGGGAGCGTGGTACACCCCAGTAATACCCACACACACTCTGGGGAGCGTGCTACACCCCAGTAATACCCACACACTCTGGGGAGCGTGCTACACCCCAGTAATACCCACACACACTCTGGGGAGCGTGCTACACCCCAGTAATACCCACACACACTCTGGGGAGCGTGGTACACCCCAGTAATACCCACACACTCTGGGGAGCGTGGTACACCCCAGTAATACCCACACACACTCTGGGGAGCGTGCTACACCCCAGTAATACCCACACACTCTGGGGAGCGTGCTACACCCCAGTAATACCCACACACACTCTGGGGAGCGTGGTACACCCCAGTAATACCCACACACTCTGGGGAGCGTGGTACACCCCAGTAATATCCACACACACTCTGGGGAGCGTGGTACACCCCAGTAATAACCACACACTCTGGGGAGCGTGCTACACCCCAGTAATACCCACACACTCTGGGGAGCGTGCTACACCCCAGTAATACCCACACACACTCTGGGGAGCGTGGTACACCCCAGTAATACCCACACACTCTGGGGAGCGTGCTACACCCCAGTAATACCCCCACACACTCTGGGGAGCGTGGTACACCCCAGTAATACCCACACACACTCTGGGGAGCGTGGTACACCCCAGTAATACCCACACACTCTGGGGAGCGTGGTACACCCCAGTAATACCCACACACACTCTGGGGAGCGTGGTACACCCCAGTAATACCCACACACTCTGGGGAGCGTGCTACACCCCAGTAATACCCCCACACACTCTGGGGAGCGTGGTACACCCCAGTAATACCCACACACTCTGGGGAGCGTGGTACACCCCAGTAATACCCACACACACTCTGGGGAGCGTGGTACACCCCAGTAATACCCACACACTCTGGGGAGCGTGCTACACCCCAGTAATACCCCCACACACTCTGGGGAGCGTGGTACACCCCAGTAATACCCACACACTCTGGGGAGCGTGGTACACCCCAGTAATACCCACACACTCTGGGGAGCGTGCTACACCCCAGTAATACCCACACTCTGGGGAGCGTGCTACACCCCAGTAATACCCACACACACTCTGGGGAGCGTGGTACACCCCAGTAATACCCACACACACTCTGGGGAGCGTGGTACACCCCAGTAATACCCACACACTCTGGGGAGCGTGGTACACCCCAGTAATACCCACACACACTCTGGGGAGCGTGCTACACCCCAGTAATACCCACACACACTGGGGAGCGTGGTACACCCCAGTAATACCCGCACACTCTGGGGAGCGTGGTACACCCCAGTAATACCCACACACTCTGGGGAGCGTGGTACACCCCAGTAATACCCACACACTCTGGGGAGCGTGTACACCCCAGTAATACCCACACACTCTGGGGAGCGTGCTACACCCCAGTAATACCCACACACTCTAGGGAGCGTGGTACACCCCAGTAATACCCACACACACTGGGGAGCGTGGTACACCCCAGTAATACCCGCACACTCTGGGGAGCGTGGTACACCCCAGTAATACCCACACACTCTGGGGAGCGTGGTACACCCCAGTAATACCCACACACACTCTGGGGAGCGTGGTACACCCCAGTAATACCCACACACTCTGGGGAGCGTGCTACACCCCAGTAATACCCAAACACACTCTGGGGAGCGTGATACACCCCAGTAATACCCACACACTCTGGGGAGCGTGCTACACCCCCAGTAACACCCACACACTCTGGGGAGCGTGCTACACCCCCAGTAACACCCACACACTCTGGGGAGCGTGGTACACCCCAGTAATACCCACACACTCTGGGGAGTGTGGTACACCCCAGTAATACCCACACACTCTGGGGAGCGTGCTACACCCCAGTAATACCCACACACTCTGGGGAGCGTGGTACACCCCAGTAATTCCCATACACTCTGGGGAGCGTGCTACACCCCAGTAATACCCACACACTCTGGGGAGCGTGCTACACCCCCAGTAACACCCACACACTCTGGGGAGCGTGCTACACCCCCAGTAACACCCACACACTCTGGGGAGCGTGGTACACCCCAGTAATACCCACACACTCTAGGGAGCGTGGTACACCCCAGTAATACCCACACACTCTGGGGAGCGTGCTACACCCCAGTAATACCCACACACTCTGGGGAGCGTGCTACACCCCCAGTAACACCCACACACTCTGGGGAGCGTGCTACACCCCCAGTAACACCCACACACTCTGGGGAGCGTGGTACACCCCAGAAACACCCACACACTCTGGGGAGCGTGGTACACCCCAGTAATACCCACACACTCTGGGGAGCGTGGTACACCCCAGTAATACCCACACACTCTGGGGAGCGTGCTACACCCCCAGTAACACCCACACACTCTGGGGAGCGTGCTACACCCCAGTAATACCCACACACTCTGGGGAGCGTGCTACACCCCCAGTAACACCCACACACTCTGGGGAGCGTGGTACACCCCAGTAATACCCACACACTCTGGGGAGCGTGCTACACCCCAGTAATACCCACACACTCTGGGGAGCGTGCTACACCCCCAGTAACACCCACACACTCTGGGGAGCGTGCTACACCCCCAGTAACACCCACACACACTCTGGGGAGCGTGCTACACCCCAGTAATACCCACACACACTCTGGGGAGCGTGCTACACCCCCAGTAACACCAACACACTCTGGGGAGCGTGCTACACCCCCAGTAACACCAACACACTCTGGGGAGCGTGGTACACCCCCAGTAACACCCACACACTCTGGGGAGCGTGGTACACCCCAGTAATACCCACACACTCTAGGGAGCGTGGTACACCCCAGTAATACCCACACACTCTGGGGAGCGTGCTACACCCCAGTAATACCCACACACTCTGGGGAGCGTGCTACACCCCCAGTAATACCCACACACTCTGGGGAGCGTGCTACACCCCCAGTAACATCCACACACTCTGGGGAGCGTGCTACACCCCAGTAACACCCACACACTCTGGGGAGCGTGCTACACCCCCAGTAACACCCACACACTCTGGGGAGCGTGCTACACCCCCAGTAACACCAACACACTCTGGGGAGCGTGCTACACCCCCAGTAACACCAACACACTCTGGGGAGCGTGCTACACCCCCAGTAACACCCACACACTCTGGGGAGCGTGCTACACCCCCAGTAACACCCACACACTCTGGGGAGCGTGCTACACCCCCAGTAACACCCACACACACACTGGGGAGCGTGCTACACCCCCAGTAACACCAACACACACTCTGGGGAGCGTGTTACACCCCCAGTAACACCCACACACACTCTGGGGAGCGTGCTACACCCCCGTAACACCCACACACACTCTGGGGAGCGTGCTACACCCCCAGTAACACCAACACACTCTGGGGAGCGTGGTCCAATCCTGAAGTGTGACTAAACATACCGACTTCCTCAACGCACTCAACATTCTTACGATAAGAGAGAGAGAACCCCACCTCCCCAAACCTTATCAGGCAACGCCACAATAATTTCGGCTATAATCTCCCTCCATAATAAAGCAAGAAAATGCCTCTTAGGCAAATCAGGAGATTATCCGTTAATGCCTAGAACAGTGAGCTCTCCTCCAGATTGCTTACCGCAGACCAGGGGGCTTTTATGTCGACTCCTTTCACCTTGAGGCGTCGGTAGAGACACTTACATCTGTCTGTGCCTCGCTGGCTCCTCAACCCAGCGAGCATGCCAAGCGTAAAAGGTAAATTCAGAGAATATTTCCCCCCCCCCCACACTCTAAATGTTAGGTCTGGGCATACAAGATATGCCCAGATGTAATATCAGGTGTTGGGAGTCTACTCCTGAGCAAGTGGAAGAAGTGTTTGGAGGTTACAGTGGAGTGTTCTGCTTGATATATTGTGTGTTGCTCCCTCACAGCCCCAGGACAAGGGGTCCCAGGGGACAAGGGGTCCCCTAGGGGGACAAGGGGTCCCCAGGGGGACAAGAGGGGCCCCCAGGGGGGACAAGGGGTCCCCCCTGGGGGGACAAAGGGTTCCAGGGGGTACAAGGGACCCCAGGGGGACAAGGGGTCCCAGGGGGTCCCCCAGGGGGGGACAAGGAGTCCCAGGGGGACAAGGGGGCCCCCCAGGGGTACAAGGGCCCCCCAGAGGACAAGGGCCCCTTCAACCACTGTGACAATAGTATAGTATAGTTCGATTTCAATTCAATTTGGGAGCTCCTCACTCACTCTTGTTCAAGTTTTGAAGTTGCTTGTCGGCAAGAATATTGAGCAAGGAGATATATGGTGTAAGAGTGAATGAGAGAAACATATACCAAAATTTCGCTTGGATAATTCTATTGCCACTAAAAACAAGCAATACACGGTGTGTTTCCTGGCGGAGTGTTTCGGAAGAATAGAATTCTCTTGAAATCCTCTTAAGGCGATCGCGCTCTCCTCACACGGACGCTCTTCATGGGATCACATCCCTCAATAAGTCTTTAATGGGATGAGATTCCTTTTGAATGTTTTGCAGGCTCACAAATCCCCGGTTATCAAGGAGCATATACAAGTTCCCGCCCCGAGCAGCCTGTCTGTGTATCTTCCTCTATTTCCCTTAACTTTACCCCAAGGAGGAGGAGAATAAGAAAAAAAAAACAAGAATTTCTCCAGGCTTGCTGTAATCTTTCTGAAGAGTTTGCTGGCGAGGGCGTTGATGAGGTAAGTTCCAACAATTTTTGTTCGGGTTTTCCTTACGGAAGCTCTGGGGTCCAGTGCCTACTTTCTCTCAAAGTTTTAAACATTTTCTCCATTCTCTTGCGATTCTAATTCCCTCATTTATTTTTTTATGGCAGCCTAACCGAACCTGTTCGGCCATCGGCTACAAATTATCATTCGGTTCGGTTTTATTTTCCAGAAGTTTTCAGTGGTGCCCAAACGCCTCCACCTTGAGGGGCGCCCATGAGCCCACACCTCCTCCCAGTGCCAGAGATAAACATTAATATTTATTATAAAATGTTCTTATGTTATATTTTATTATTCTTAATTTACCAGTTACGTACACAACCCATGCTGCAGGCCGCCCACACGTACACAACCCATGCTGCAGGCCGCCCACAGGTACACAACCCATGCTGCAGGCCGCCCACAGGTACACAACCCATGCTGCAGGCCGCCCACACGTACACAACCCATGCTGCAGGCCCCACACACGTACACAACCCATGCTGCAGGCCGCCCACAGGTACACAACCCATGCTGCATTCCGCCCACACGTACACAACCCATGCTGCAGGCCGCCCACAGGTACACAACCCATGCTGCAGGCCGCCCACAGGTACACAACCCATGCTGCAGGCCGCCCACAGGTACACAACCCATGCTGCAGGCCGCCCACACGTACACAACCCATGCTGCAGGCCGCCCACACGTACACAACCCATGCTGCAGACCGCCCACACACGTACACAACCCATGCTGCAGGCCGCCCACACGTACACAACCCATGCTGCAGACCGCCCACACGTACACAACCCATGCTGCAGACCGCCCACACGTACACAACCCATGCTGCAGGCCGCCCACACGTACACAACCCATGCTGCAGACCGCCCACACACGTACACAACCCATGCTGCAGGCCGCCCACACACGTACACAACCCATGCTGCAGGCCGCCCACACGTACACAACCCATGCTGCAGGCCGCCCACACGTACACAACCCATGCTGCAGGCCGCCCACACACGTACACAACCCATGCTGCAGGCCGCCCACACGTACACAACCCATGCTGCAGGCCGCCCACACGTACACAACCCATGCTGCAGGCCGCCCACACGTACACAACCCATGCTGCAGGCCGCCCACACGTACACAACCCATGCTGCAGGCCGCCCACACGTACACAACCCATGCTGCAGGCCGCCCACACGTACACAACCCATGCTGCAGGCCGCCCACACGTACACAACCCATGCTGCAGGCTGCCCACACACGTACACAACCCATGCTGCAGGCCGCCCACACATACACAACCCATGCTACAGGCCGCCCACACACGTACACAACCCATGCTGCAGGCCGCCCACACACGTACACAACCCATGCTGCAGGCCGCCCACACACGTACACAACCCATGCTGCAGGCCGCCCACACACATACACAACCCATGCTGCAGCCGCCCACACACGTACACAACCCATGCTGCAGGCCGCCCACACACGTACACAACCCATGCTGCAGGCCGCCCACACATACACAACCCATGCTACAGGCCGCCCACACACGTACACAACCCATGCTGCAGGCCGCCCACACACGTACACAACCCATGCTGCAGGCCGCCCACACGTACACAACCCATGCTGCAGGCCGCCCACACAAGTACACAACCCATGCTGCAGGCCGCCCACACACGTACACAACCCATGCTGCAGGCCGCCCACACACGTACACAACCCATGCTGCAGGCCGCCCACACACGTACACAACCCATGCTGCAGGCCGCCCACACACACGTACACAACCCATGCTGCGAGCCGCCCACACGAACACAACCCATGCTGCAGGCCGCCCACACGAACACAACCCATGCTGCAGGCCGCCCACACACACGTACACAACCCATGCTGCAGATCGCCCACACACGTACACAACCCATGCTGTAGACCGACCCACACACGTACACAACCCATGCTGCAGGCCGCCCCACACACGTACACAACCCATGCTGCAGACCGCCCACACGTACACAACCCGTGCTGTAGGCCGCCCACACGTACACAACCTATGCTGCAGATCGCTCACACACGTACACAACCCACGCTGCAGGCCGCCCACACACGTACACAACCCATGCTGCAGGCCTCCCACACACGTACACAACCCATGCTGCAGGCCTCCCACACACGTACACAACCCATGCTGCAGATCGCCCACACACGTACACAACCCATGTTGTAGACCGACCCACACACGTACACAACCCATGCTGCAGGCCGCCCACACACGTACACAACCCATGCTGCAGGCCTCCCACACACGTACACAACCCATGTTGCAGGCCGCCCCACACACGTACACAACCCATGCTGTAGGCCGCCCATACACGTACACAACCCATGCTGCAGATCGCCCACACACATACACAACCCATGCTGCAGGCCGCCCCACACACGTACAAAACCCATGCTGCAGGCCCCACACACGTACACAACCCATGCTGCAGGCCGCCCACACACGTACACAACCCATGCTGCAGGCCGCCCACACACGTACACAACCCATGCTGTAGGCCGCCCACACACGTACGCAACCCATGCTGTAGGCCGCCCCCCACACACGTACACAACCCATGCTACAGGCCGCCCACACACGTACACAACCCATGCTGTAGGCCGCCCCCCCCACACACGTACACAACCCATGCTGCAGGCCGCCCACACACGTACACAACCCATGCTGCAGGCCTCCCACACACGTACACAACCCATGCTGCAGGCCGCCCACACGTACACAACCCATGCTGCAGGCCGCCCACACACGTACACAACCCATGCTGCAGGCCGCCCACACACGTACACAACCCATGCTGCAGGCCGCCCCACACACGTACACAACCCATGCTGCAGGCCGCCCACACACGTACACAACCTATGCTGCAGATCGCTCACACACGTACACAACGCATGCTGCAGGCCGCCCACACACGTACACAACCCATGCTGCAGGCCTCCCACACACGTACACAACCCATGCTGCAGGCCTCCCACACACGTACACAACCCATGCTGCAGATCGCCCACACACGTACACAACCCATGCTGTAGACCGACCCACACACGTACACAACCCATGCTGCAGGCCGCCCACACACGTACACAACCCATGCTGCAGGCCTCCCACACACGTACACAACCCATGCTGCAGGCCGCCCCACACACGTACACAACCCATGTTGTAGGCCGCCCACACACGTACACAACCCATGCTGCAGATCGCCCACACATACACAACCCATGCTGCAGGCCGCCCCACACACGTATAAAACCCATGCTGCAGGCCGCCCACACACGTACACAACCCATGCTGCAGGCCGCCCACACACGTACACAACCCATGCTGTAGGCCGCCCACACACGTACGCAACCCATGCTGTAGGCCGCCCCCCACACACGTACACAACCCATGCTACAGGCCGCCCACACACGTACACAACCCATGCTGTAGGCCGCCCACACACGTACACAACCCATGCTGTAGGCCGCCCACACACGTACACAACCCATGCTGTAGGCCGCCCACACACGTACACAACCCATGCTGCAGGCCGCCCACACACGTACACAACCCATGCTGCAGGCCTCCCACACACGTACACAACCCATGCTGCAGGCCGCCCCACACACGTACACAACCCATGTTGTAGGCCGCCCACACACGTACACAACCCATGCTGTAGGCCGCCCACACACGTACACAACCCATGCTGCAGATCGCCCACACACATACACAACCCATGCTGCAGATCGCCCACACACATACACAACCCATGCTGCAGGCCGCCCCACACACGTACAAAACCCATGCTGCAGGCCCCACACACGTACACAACCCATGCTGCAGGCCGCCCACACACGTACACAACCCACGCTGCAGGCCGCCCACACACGTACACAACCCATGCTGTAGGCCGCCCACACACGTACGCAACCCATGCTGTAGGCCGCCCCCCACACACGTACACAACCCATGCTACAGGCCGCCCACACACGTACACAACCCATGCTGTAGGCCGCCCACACACGTACACAACCCATGCTGTAGGCCGCCCACACACGTACACAACCCATGCTGTAGGCCGCCCCCCACACACGTACACAACCCATGCTGCAGGCCGCCCACACACGTACACAACCCATGCTGTAGGCCGCCCACACACGTACACAACCCATGCTGCAGGCCGCCCACACACGTACACAACCCATGCTGTAGGCCGCCCACACACGTACACAACCCATGCTGCAGGCCGCCCACACACGTACACAACCCATGCTGCAGGCCGCCCACACACGTACACAACCCATGCTGCAGGCCGCCCACACGTACACAACCCATGCTGCAGGCCGCCCACATGAACAACAACAGACACAATGCTGTTGTATAGGGTGGACTAAAAACAATATTATTCCGAGAAGAGACAAAGACAGGTGTGTGACCTACCACAGAGACTACCACACCCCCCAACTACACAGAGACTACCACACCCCCCAACTATACAGAGACATCCACACCCCCCAACTACACAGAGACATCCACACCCCCCAACTACACAGAGACATCCACACCCCCCAACTACACAGAGACATCCACACCCCCCAACTACACAGAGACATCCACACCCCCCAACTACACAGAGACTACCACACTCCCCAACTACACAGAGACATCCACACCCCCAACTACACAGAGACTACCACACCCCCCAACTACACAGAGACATCCACACCCCCCAACTACACAGAGACATCCACATCCCCCAACTACACAGAGACATCCACGCTCCCCAACTACACAGAGACATCCACACTCCCTAACTACACAGAGACATCCACGCCCCCCAACTACACAGAGACATCCACACCCCCCAACTACACAGAGACATCCACACCCCCCAACTACACAGAGACATCCACGCCCCCCAACTACACAGAGACATCCACACCCCCCAACTACACAGAGACATCCACACCCCCCAACTTCACAGAGACATCCACCCCCCCCAACTACACAGAGACATCCACGCCCCCCAACTACACAGAGACATCCACACCCCCCAACTACACAGAGACATCCACGCCCCCCAACTACACAGAGACTACCACACTCCCCAACTACACAGAGACATCCACACTCCCCAACTACACAGAGACATCCACACTCCCCAACTACACAGAGACTACCACACTCCCCAACTACACAGAGACATCCACACTCCCCAACTACACAGAGACATCCACACTCCCAAACTACACAGAGACATCCACACTCCCCAACTACACAGAGACATCCACACTCCCCAACTACACAGAGACTACCACACTCCCCAACAACACAGAGACTACAACACTCCCCAACTACACAGAGACATCCACACTCCCCAACTACACAGAGACTACCACACTTCCCAACTACACAGAGACATCCACACCCCCCAACTACACAGAGACATCCACACTCCCCAACTACACAGAGACTACCACACTCCCCAACTACACAGAGACATCCACACTCCCCAGTATCACTACCTAAACTGGACAAACCATTGCCACAACAACACACCCTGGGTCAGGGTAGAGAGGAGGGAGAACTACCAAAACCTTCCAGAAGTGACACACAATATGGACAATCATTCATATTTGCAAACATTCAGGGTTTAAAGCCAAAGTCAAGAAATAAAGTTAAGTTCATAAATGGCCTCCTATTAGAGTCAAACTCAATATTTGGGACATTCACGGAAACTCATACAAAAGATTACATGGATGGTGAAATCTGGATTCCAAATTATTATTTATATAGATGTGATAGAAAAACTAGGTCAAATGGAGGAGCAGGTCTGTATATTAAAGAGAACCTGGTATGCACAGAACTACTAAACTCAACTAATGATGTGGTAGAGGTACTTGGAATTAAGGTAGAGAAACTAAACCTAATTATTATTCTAATATATAAACCGCCAGATACAACGGTTGAGAAATTCACAGAGCAGATGCACAAAATAGAGAACATACTTGACAACCTAGCAAACCCAGCTCCAACAATTATCTTCCTTGAAGATTTCAATTTACCAAGTCTAAGATGGAGAACGGCAAACACAAATATCATAGCAGGGAATGACCCGGGAAATAACCAACCACAGGTCAGAGAACTTTTGAGATTCTGTGACAAATTCTCGCTCAATCAACAGATTACAGAACCAACTAGGAACGAAAACACACTAGACTTGTTATTCACAAACTATGATGAACTAATCAGAGACATTACAATCTCAGATACTTCATACTCAGACCATAAGCTCATTGAAGTGCGAACTAGCATAAATAATTGTAGTAGGTTTAAGAGACCCAACAAGCGAGATGGAGTATTCAATCAATTCAATTTCCACAATAAGAGGATCGACTGGGAAAAAATAAATGTAGACCTTGCAACTATTCAATGGGAGACGGTCTTAAGCGACAAAACTCCCACACAGGGAATAGCTCAACTGACAGCTGAAGCTTACAAGGTCTGCTTGAAGCACGTACCTGTGAGGAGGGGCAGAAAGAGGACCACTCTAGAAAGAGAACGCAGACGACTGTACAGGAGAAGGAAAAAAAATAACGGAAATGCTTCGGCAGACACAACTATCACAAGCAAGGAAAATAAACCTAAGCAGGGAGATCGAAGAAATAGAACAAACGTTGAAGCGATCATATGAGTCTGAGGAAATGGAATTGGAACAGAAAACTATACAAGAGATAAAGAAAAATCCTAAATATTTTTTCACATACGCAAAATCAAAATAAAAAACCTCGACCAGTATTGGACTGTTAATTACAACTGAAGGTACGTACATAGAGGACAACAAAGAAATTAGTGAAATTCTAAGAAGCCAGTATGAGGCTATGTTTAGCACACCAATAAACAACATGAAAGTTGATGACCCAGACAGCTTCTTTATGAATGACATTCAAGCTGCAGATAATATAACGGATATTACCACAAACTCGGAAGACTTTGAAAGAGAAATTGACAATATGCCTATGCACTCAGCTCCTGGGCCTGACTCATGGAATTCAATATTCATAAAGAAATGTAAAGTACCAGTAGCGCGAGCACTCAGCGTAATATGGAGAAAGAGCCTGGATACAGGGGAGATACCAGCAGCACTTAAATCTGCAGATATAGCTTCGTTGCACTGGGGGGAGTAAAGCCTTGGCAAAAAATTATAGGCCAATTGCACTAACATCACACATAATGAAAGTGTTTGAAAGAGTGTTTAGAAATAAAATTTCTAGTTTTATGGAAATCAATGAATTGCACAACCCAGGACAACATGGATTTAGAGCGGGAAGATCCTGTCTGTTACAGTTACTCAACCACTTTGACAAAATCACAGAAGCTCTAGAAGAAAAGGAAAATGCAGATGTATACACAGACTTTGCAAAGGCGTTCGACAAATGTGACCATGGGGTGATAGCTCACAAAATGAGGTCAATGGGAATAATTGGAAAAGTAGGACGCTGGATACTCAATTTCCTGTCGAGCAGAACACAAAGAGTAACAGTCAATCAAATAAAATCGAGTCCAAGCGCAGTTAAAAGCTCTGTACCTCAAGGTACAGTCCTTGCACCGCTACTGTTCCTTATTCTCATATCAGATACAAACAAAAATACACGTCACAGCTTCCTGTCATCCTTCGCAGATGACACAAAAGTCAGCATGAAAATTACCTCTGCTGAAGACATTGAAAAACTACAAGCAGATGTCAACAAAGTTTTCGATTGGGCAGCAGAAAATAACATGATGTTTAACAGTGATAAATTCCAGGTACTCAGGTACGGCAAAAATGAGGATCTGAAACATAATACAGGGTACAAAACATAATCGAATCTTCCCATAGTAGAAAAACAGCATGTCAAGGATTTGGGAATAATGTTGTCCGACGATCTAACGTTTAGGGAGCATAACCAAGCAAATATTGCGTCAGCCAGAAAAATGATAGGATGGATTACGAGAACTTTCAAATCCAGGGATCCCATCACAATGGTTGTACTCTTCAAGTCACTTGTGTTGTCCCGTCTTGAGTACTACTCAGTACTCACTTCCCCTTCAGAGCAGGAGAGATTGCTGAAATAGAGGGAATACAGAGAACATATACGGCCCACATAGACGAGATAAAACACCTAAATTATTGGGATCGTCTCAAAGCTCTCCAAATGTACTCTCTAGAAAGGAGACGAGAGAGATATCAAATAGTATACACATGGAAAATACTGGAGGGCCAGGTCCCAAATCAACACAGTAAAATAACAACGTACTGGAGTGAACGATATGGAAGAAAATGCAGAATAGAACCAGTGAAGAGCAGAGGTGCCATAGGCACAAACAAAGAGCACTGTATAAACATCAGAGGTCCGCGGCTGTTCAACGTCCTCCCAGCGACTATAAGAAATATTGCCGGAACAACCGTGGACATCTCCAGAGAAAACTGGACTGTTTTCTAAGAGAAGTTCCAGACCAACCGGGCTGTGGTGGGTATGTGGGCCTGCGGGCCGCTCCAAGCAACAATCTGGTGGACCAAACTCTCACAAGTCGAGCCTGGCCTCGGGCCGGGCTTGGGGAGTAGAAGAACTCCCAGAACCCCATCAACCAGGTATCAAGCAGGTACCTGCTGGTCCCGGGGCTGGTCCCCGGAGCTTGGTCCCCGGGGCTGGCATGACCCCATGTTGTCAGTGCTCGGAGGCCCCTTATGTATACCTGGACACTGAAGTTGTAAGAAAGAAAGTGTACACGTACTGTGTACTCTCACTGTACGCAGGTGTTGGCAACAGTCAACACACACAGGTGACACCTACACTCACGATACAGATGACACAGGTATACACAAGTCGTTGCGCGGGACACGAGTACCTCGAACTACGACTCGTCCAATACTTCCAATGACAGTTGTGCAGTTCGTCCTCACATAGAAAGATCCAAGCTCGTTATTCCGGCCGCCAAACCCCCCGTTTGTGAATGAAAAGTGGTTTACACACGACTCCCAACTGATGACGTCCGAACACTTCCGGAACAAGTGCTTCGCTCACGTCCTCTATTCAAACCACAATTCTATAAATGCTTCACCCACGAACTACAAATACAAATAATCGCTAAGAGAACCTTAATACCTAACCTAACCTACGCCTAACTATACACCGAATTTTTATGTATAATAGTATTGATTTATATATGAGAACAAACCAATTTTGAATACACAGTATGTTAACATGATGAATGCGTCTGGGGGAGGACGGCTGCTTCTTTAACTAGCCTAGTGTGAGGACGGGTTGTCTGGGGAGGACGGCCGCTGGTTTAACCAGCCTAGTGTGAGGACGGATTGTGTGGGGAGGACGGCCGCTGGTTTAACCAGCCTAGTGTGAGGACGGATTGTGTGGGGAGGACGGCCGCTGGTTTAACCAGCCTAGTGTGAGGACGGATTGTGTGGGGAGGACGGCCGCTGCTTTAACCAGCCTAGTGTGAGGACGGATTGTGTGGGGAGGACGGCCGCTGCTTTAACCAGCCTAATGTGAGGACCGATTGTGTGGGGAGGACGGCCGCTGCTTTATCCAGCCTAGTGTGACGACGGGATGGAGTGGTGACATGATTCCCAGAGACGATTGTGGCCCCATTAACACTAACCAGTCAGTGCCCAACATGTGGAGCACTACCTGGTGTGGGGTGGTACACCACCTGGTGAGTGGAGGGAGCATTAGTGGAGGCCAGGTGGCCCCACCTCTCACCAACGCTTCCACACAATGAGTCAGGTGTAAGTCGTTGTTTACAACACACACATACATCAAGTGGTCTCGTGTATGGTCCATATACTGCGTCGCAGTGTGGACCACTGACGAGGGAACCATCGCCTAACGACAGCACTGAATTAATTACAACGTTAATTATTCAAGGTGAACGCACACGACAGTCTTGGTGGGAGGACAGATGAGGTAACGCAGCTGCAACATAACTCCTCACGTTAATGTTTAACGTTAGCAGTCACGTGTCCTCCGCCAAGGCTGCCCCACAACAATTCATTTATATTTTATAACCCGGGATTATCGAGCTGCTCACAGTGGCGGCACACTTCATAATGCCTTCTGTTTATTGCAAGAGGAGCCTCGCAGGTGTCCTAGCAGGTGTCCTAGCAGGTGTCCTAGCAGGTGTTCTAGCCTCCTTCAAGACGGAACTGGCTTAGTGGATATTCCTACTCCTAGTTCCCTTCCCATTCAAGTGAGGATAATGAGGAAGTAACTTAAGTGAGGCGAGGGGATGGTCTCATTTTTTTCAGAGAGGGAACTTGTATATAATGCTGAACATGAATTGTAGGTACTGTGGTAACCCTGGTACTGTGAGAGCACAGTCGGGTCACTGTAGGGTAGTAGTGGGGTGTACTGGAGGACTACAGCAGAGTACACACGGTACACTCTACTGCCAGGTCACAGTGGTGGTCGTGGTGTGGGGGACACTCACCAGGGGTCGTGGTGTGGGGGACACTCACCAGGGGTCGTGGTGTGGGGGACACTCACCAGGGGTCGTGGTGTGGGGGACACTCACCAGGGGTCGTGGTGTGGGGGGACACTCACCAGGGGTCGTGGTGTGGGGGGACACTCACCAGGGGTCGTGGTGTGGGGGACACTCACCAGGGGTCGTGGTGTGGGGGGACACTCACCAGGGGTCGTGGTGTGGGGGACACTCACCAGGGGTCGTGGTGTGGGGGACACTCACCAGGGGTCGTGGTGTGGGGGACACTCACCAGGGGTCGTGGTGTGGGGGACACTCACCAGGGGTCGTGGTGTGGGGGACACTCACCAGGGGTCGTGGTGTGGGGGGACACTCACCAGGGGTCGTGGTGTGGGGGGACACTCACCAGGGGTCGTGGTGTGGGGGGACACTCACCAGGGGTCGTGGTGTGGGGGGACACTCACCAGGGGTCGTGGTGTGGGGGGACACTCACCAGGGGTCGTGGTGTGGGGGGACACTCACCAGGGGTCGTGGTGTGGGGGGACACTCACCAGGGGTCGTGGTGTGGGGGGGACACTCACCAGGGGTCGTGGTGTGGGGGAAGATTGTCATTATCCTCCTGTGTCGTGTGCCAGGAATCATAACTTCAAGCCATATAAGACTTTATCTCCAGGTGAAGGAAGCCAATTTCCGCTACGCTTGTAAGTGTTGCGACCTGTGAGAGATGTAAGTGTTCCGACCAGCTTGACGTACCCTCTTGCTCCACGAGGGGCCCAGAGGGAGTTCCGTCCTCCTAAACCTACCCCACGGGGGTTTAGGACCCCACTAACCCTTAAATCTAAAGGGAATACGAGTACGTTTCTCACATGTTTGGGTACTGGCTCAGGCGGTGAGACACAGCACCAGCTCCTGGCCAGTCTCTGACGCACACCAACAACACACATTGTCATGAGCACAGGAAGGAGACCATGGCTCCAGCCTCCCGCTGCCGCTCATATCATTACGTGTCTTGACCTCGGTATTCCAGATGTTGTGATGTGGGCCTGGGTCGGGGTTGCTAGCTGGCACGGAGGTGCTAAGTGGCAAGGGGCTGCTAGTTTCGGCCCCATGCCAGCTAGGCTCTGTACCAACGGCCCCTGTACCAACTAGCGAACCATTGGGTTCGCTGACACAGGGCTACAAGTTGTAGTTATAAATTGTATCCCAGATACAATATATAACTTACCACTAGTGCACGCCCGGCTTACCCCGCCTGGACGGTGGGGACAGGAGATTACTCCGGAACATAACTAATTGAATTTAAAGCATCACTGCGTCCTCAGCGGTTATCGAACATAGGACCATTGACTGTTAGGATAAGCACTTTACCAGTCATTCCTGGCCTCCCCCACGACCCATACAGCCTTGCCCCATCTTCTTCCCTCCCTATAATGTATTCCAGCACCACCATAGCCAGTTCCCTCCCTCGTCAACCAGATCACTAGCCATTACACCACACAAGAGGAGGAGGAAGAGGACTCAAGACAGTCCCCAGCAATCAAGAGAAATCGTAAAAACACATTATAGTCTACGATAAGTGATAGACAAACAATGAGATCGATTGCCACCTTAATTATAGCTAAAACTGAAATTATAACTAAAACTGTGCTGGTGTTTGAGATCTGGGCACCATTCTCCATCAACCCCGTCCCCATCAACTTCATCCCCATCAACCCTCCTCCCAATAACCCCTCCCCATCAACCAATAGCCTCGTACACAGTAAAAGAATACTCACCCCTCGACCCATACACAAGGGACCCCTCTCTCTCTCCATCCACTCACAACTCTTCAACTCTGTCAATCTCACTTTATTCAACAAATGTATTTCAGTTTAAACTTTCATGCAGGACAATTAAAAAAATAGAGTTGACTGGTCCTCATTGATGCGGACCAGGTGAGTGAAGGTCCACTGACGTCAGGGTCCTGTTACCACTGACGTCTGGGTCCTGTGACCACTGACGTCTGGGTCCTGTGACCACTGACGTCTGGGTCCTGTGACCACTGACGTCAGGGTCCTGTGACCACTGACGTCTGGGTCCTGTGACCACTGACGTCAGGGTCCTGTGACCACTGACGTCAGGGTCCTGTGACCACTGACGTCAGGGTCCTGTGACCACTGACGTCAGGGTCCTGTGACCACTGACGTCAGGGTCCTGTGACCACTGACGTCAGGGTCCTGTGACCACTGACGTCAGGGTCCTGTGACCACTGACGTCTGGGTCCTGTGACCACTGACGTCTGGGGTCCTGTGACCACTGACGTCAGGGTCCTGTGACCACTGACGTCTGGGTCCTGTGACCACTGACGTCAGGGTCCTGTGACCACTGACGTCTGGGTCCTGTGACCACTGACGTCTGGGTCCTGTGACCACTGACGTCTGGGTCCTGTGACCACTGACGTCTGGGTCCTGTGACCACTGACGTCAGGGTCCTGTGACCACTGACGTCTGGGTCCTGTGACCACTGACGTCTGGGTCCTGTGACCACTGACGTCTGGGTCCTGTGACCACTGACGTCTGGGTCCTGTGACCACTGACGTCAGGGTCCTGTGACCACTGACGTCTGGGTCCTGTGACCACTGACGTCTGGGTCCTGTGACCACTGACGTCTGGGTCCTGTGACCACTGACGTCTGGGTCCTGTGACCACTGACGTCTGGGTCCTGTGACCACTGACGTCTGGGTCCTGTGACCACTGACGTCTGGGTCCTGTGTCCACTGACGTCTGGGTCCTATGTCCACTGACGTCTGGGTCCTGTGACCACTGACGTCTGGGTCCTGTGACCACTGACGTCTGGGTTCTGTGACCACTGACGTCTGGGTTCTGTGACCACTGACGTCTGGGTTCTGTGACCACTGACGTCTGGATCCTGTGACCACTGACGTCTGGGTCCTGTGACCACTGACGTCTGGGTCCTGTGACCACTGACGTCTGGGTCCTGTGACCACTGACGTCTGGGTCCTGTGACCACTGACGTCTGGGTCCTGTGACCACAGACGTCTGGGTCCTGTGACCACTGACGTCTGGGTCCTGTGACTACTGACCATCTGGGCCCCGAAGCAAGAGACATCAGCGCCCTACAACAAGAGACATCAGCGCCCCGCAACAAGAGACATCAGCGCCCCGCAACAAGAGACATCAGCGCCCCGCAACAAGAGACATCAGCGCCCCGCAACAAGAGACATCAGCGCCCTACAACAAGAGACATCAGCGCCCCACAACAAGAGACATCAGTGCCCTACAACAAGAGACATCAGCGCCCCGCAACAAGAGACATCAGCGCCCCGCAACAAGAGACATCAGCGCCCCACAACAAGAGACATCAGCGCCCCACAACAAGAGACATCAGCGCCCTACAACAAGAGACATCAGCGCCCCGCAGCAAGAGACATCAGCGCCCCGCAACAAGAGACATCAGCGCCCCGCAACAAGAGACATCAGCGCCCCGCAACAAGAGACATCAGCGCCCCGCAACAAGAGACATCAGCGCCCCGCAACAAGAGACATCAGCGCCCCGCAACAAGAGACATCAGCGCCCCGCAACAAGAGACATCAGCGCCCCGCAACAAGAGACATCAGCGCCCCGCAACAAGAGACATCAGCGCCCCGCAACAAGAGACATCAGCGCCCCGCAACAAGAGACATCAGCGCCCCGCAACAAGAGACATCAGCGCCCCGCAACAAGAGACATCAGCGCCCCGCAACAAGAGACATCAGCGCCCCGCAACAAGAGACATCAGCGCCTTGTGCCTTTATGTTGGTATAAAGTTATCTGGAGCGTGGAGTGAGGCGGCCCACCCAACATTGTGGTCGCGGGTCGCATACCAAATGTCGCCCACATTCTCAGACCGGGAATATTGTCCCACGTCCCTGACACACCGGTCCACACTCCACGGTATCCCGGTGTTCCTTCACCGGGACCCAGCACTGTGGTCCACACTCCCCGGTATCCCGGTGTTCCTTCACCGGGACCCAGCACAGCGGTCCACACTCTCCGGTATCCCGGTGTTCCTTCATCAGGACCCAGCACAGCGGTCCACACTCCCCGGTATCCCGGTATAGGAAACATTGATGGTTTACAGTTACAGTAGCACCGCCAGGCAGCAGCAGGAGCACCGCCAGGCAGCAGCAGGAGCACCGCCAGGCAGCAGCAGGAGCAGCAGGAGCACCGCCAGGCAGCAGCAGCACCGCCAGGCAGCAGCAGCACCGCCAGGCAGTAGCAGCACCACCAGGCCGCAGCAGGAGCACCGCCAGGCCGCAGCAGGAGCACCGCCAGGCCGCAGCAGGAGCACCGCCAGGCAGCAGAAGCACCGCCAGGCAGCAGCAGCAGCACCGCCAGGCAGCAGCAGGAGCACCGCCAGGCCGCAGCAGGAGCAGCAGCACCACCTCCAGGCAGCACCAAGCAGCAGCAGGACCACCAGGCAGCAGCAACAGACTAGTAGGTCATGTGGTAGTACCACCAGAGCCACAGAGGGCCTGGATAGTGAGCTCCTCACTCACAGACAAGTTACAGCCCCAGACCTCCCCCAGCACCGTGGTGGTGGCCACTCTCTCAGTTTTAATTCCTCTCATAAATACAACTTTTAAAACTCTTCCTTAATAATCGCAGATGAATGAAACTTTCCCAGTTTCAGTAAATAATCGTACATTTGTACATTATTTTATAATGTTGGTGCTGGGAGTGTGCAGGTGTTGGTGCTAGGAGTGTGCAGGTGTTGGTGCTAGGAGTGTGCAGGTGTTGGTGCTGGGAGTGTGCAGGTGTTGGTGCTGGGAGTGTGTGTGCAGGTGTTGGTGCTGGGAGTGTGTGTGCAGGTGTTGGTGCTAGGAGTGTGCAGGTGTTGGTGCTGGGAGTGTGCAGGTGTTGGTGCTGGGAGTGTGCAGGTGTTGGTGCTGGGAGTGTGCAGGTGTTGGTGCTAGGAGTGTGCAGGTGTTGGTGCTAGGAGTGTGCAGGTGTTGGTGCTGGGAGTGTGCAGGTGTTGGTGCTAGGAGTGTGCAGGTGTTGGTGCTGGGAGTGTGTGTGCAGGTGTTGGTGCTAGGAGTGTGTGTAGGTGTTGGTGCTGGGAGTGTGTGTGCAGGTGTTGGTGCTAGGAGTGTGCAGGTGTTGGTGCTAGGAGTGTGCAGGTGTTGGTGCTGGGAGTGTGTGTGCAGGTGTTGGTGCTAGGAGTGTGCTGGTGTTGGTGCAAGGAGTGTGCAGGTGTTGGTGCTGGGAATGTGTGTGCAGGTGTTGGTGCTAGGAGTGTGTGTAGGTGTTGGTGCTAGGAGTGTGTGTAGGTGTTGGTGCTAGGAGTGTGTGTAGGTGTTGGTGCTAGGAGTGTGTGTAGGTGTTGGTGCTAGTAGTGTGTGTAGGTGTCGGTGCTAGGAGTGTGTGTAGGTGTTGGTGCTAGGAGTGTGTGTAGGTGTTGGTGCTAGGAGTGTGTGTAGGTGTTGGTGCTAGGAGTGTGTGTAGGTGTTGGTGCTAGGAGTGTGTGTAGGTGTTGGTGCTAGGAGTGTGTGTAGGTGTTGGTGCTAGGAGTGTGTGTAGGTGTTGGTGCTAGGAGTGTGTGTAGGTGTTGGTGCTGGGAGTGTGTGTAGGTGTTGGTGCTAGGAGTGTGTGTAGGTGTTGGTGCTAGGAGTGGGTACAGGTGTTGGTGCTAGGAGTGTGAGCAGGTGTTGGTGCTAAGTGTGTGTAGGTGTTGGTGCTGGGAGTGTGTAGGTGTTGGTGCTGGGAGTGTGTAGGTGTTGGTGCTAGGAGTGTGTGTAGGTGTTGGTGCTAGGAGTGTGTGTAGGTGTTGGTGCTAGAAATGTGTGTAGGTGTTGGTGCTAGGAGTGTGTGCAGGTGTTGGTGCTAGGAGTGGGTACAAGTGTTGGTGCTAGGAGTGGGCACAGGTGTTGGTGCTAGGAGTGTGAGCAGGTGTTGGTGCTAGGAGTGTGTGCAGGTGTTGGTGCTAAGTGTGTGTAGGTGTTGGTGCTGGGAGTGTGTAGGTGTTGGTGCTAGGAGTGTGCAGGTGTTGTTGCTAGGAGTGGGTGTGCAGGTGTTGGTGCTAGGAGTGTGTGTAGGTGTTATGCTAAGAGTGTGTGTAGGTGTTGGTGCTAGGAGTGTGTGCAGGTGTTGGTGCTAGGAGTGTGTGTAGGTGTTGGTGCTAGGAGTGTGTGTAGGTGTTGGTGCTAGGAGTGTGTGCAGGTGTTGGTGCTAGGAGTGTGTGTAGGTGTTGGTGCTAGGAGTGTGTGTAGGTGTTGGTGCTAGGAGTGTGTGCAGGTGTTGGTGCTAGGAGTGTGTGCAGGTGTTGGTGCTAGGAGTGTGTGCAGGTGTTGGTGCTAGGAGTGTGTGCAGGTGTTGGTGCTAGGAGTGTGTGCAGGTGTTGGTGCTGGGTGTGTGCAGGTGTTGGTGCTGGGAGTGTGTGCAGGTGTTGGTGCTGGGAGTGTGTGCAGGTGTTGGTGCTGGGAGTGTGTGTAGGTGTTGGTGCTAGGAGTGTGTGTAGGTGTTGGTGCTAGGAGTGTGTGTAGGTGTTGATGCTAGGAGTGTGTGTAGGTGTTGGTGCTAGGAGTGTGTGCAGGTGTTGGTGCTAGGAGTGTGTGCAGGTGTTGGTGCTAGGAGTGTGTGTAGGTGTTGGTGCTAGGAGTGTGTGCAGGTGTTGGTGCTAGGAGTGTGTGTAGGTGTTGGTGCTAGGAGTGTGTGTAGGTGTTGGTGCTAGGAGTGTGTGCAGGTGTTGGTGCTAGGAGTGTGTGCAGGTGTTGGTGCTAGGAGTGTGTGCAGGTGTTGGTGCTGGGTGTGTGCAGGTGTTGGTGCTGGGAGTGTGCAGGTGTTGGTGCTGGGAGTGTGTGTAGGTGTTGGTGCTAGGAGTGTGTGTAGGTGTTGGTGCTAGGAGTGTGTGTAGGTGTTGGTGCTAGGAGTGTGTGTAGGTGTTGGTGCTAGGAGTGTGTGTAGGTGTTGGTGCTAGGAGTGTGTGTAGGTGTTGGTGCTAGGAGTGTGTGTAGGTGTTGGTGCTAGGAGTGTGTGTAGGTGTTGGTGCTAGGAGTGTGTGTAGGTGTTGGTGCTAGGAGTGTGTGTAGGTGTTGGTGCTAGGAGTGTGTGTAGGTGTTGGTGCTAGGAGTGTGTGTAGGTGTTGGTGCTAGGAGTGTGTGCAGGTGTTGGTGCTGGGAGTGTGTGTAGGTGTTGGTGCTAGGAGTGTGTGTAGGTGTTGGTGCTAGGAGTGTGCAGGTGTTGGTGCTAGGAGTATGTGCAGGTGTTGGGAGTGTGTGTAGGTGTTGGTGCTAGGAGTGTGCAGGTGTTGGTGCTAGGAGTATGTGCAGGTGTTGGTGCTGGGAGTGTGTGTAGGTGTTGGTGCTAGGAGTGTGTGTAGGTGTTGGTGCTGGGTGTGTGCAGGTGTTGGTGCTAGCAGTGTGCAGGTGTTGGTGCTAGGAGTGTGCAGGTGTTGGTGCTAGGAGTGTGTGTAGGTGTTGGTGTTAGGAGTGTGCAGGTGTTGGTGCTAGGAGTGTGCTGGTGTTGGTGCTAGGAGTGTGTGCAGGTGTTGATGCTAGGAGTATGTGCAGGTGTTGGTGCTGGGAGTGTGTGTAGGTGTTGGTGCTAGGAGTGTGCAGGTGTTGGTGCTAGGAGTGTGCAGGTGTGGGTGCTAGGAGTGTGTGTAGGTGTTGGTGCTAGGAGTGTGCAGGTGTTGGTGCTAGGAGTGTGCAGGTGTTGGTGTTAGGAGTGTGCAGGTGTTGGTGCTAGGAGTGTGCTGGTGTTGGTGCTAGGAGTGTGCAGGTGTTGGTGCAAGGAGTGTGCAGGTGTTGGTGCTAGGAGTGTGTGTAGGTGTTGGTATTAGGAGTGTGAAGGTGTTGGTGCTAGGAGTGTGCTGGTGTTGGTGCTGGGAGTGTGCAGGTGTTGGTGCTAGGAGTGTGTTGGTGTTGGTGCTGGGAGTGTGCAGGTGTTGGTGCTACGTGTGTGTGCAGGTGTTGGTGCTAGGAGTGTGCAGGTGTTGGTGCTAGGAGTGTGCAGGTGTTGGTGCTGGAAGTGTGCAGGTGTTGGTGCTAGGAGTGTGCAGTTGTTGGTGCTAGGAGTGTGCAGGTGTTGGTGCTAGGAGTGTGCAGGTGTTGGTGCTAGGAGTGTGCAGGTGTTGGTGCTAGGAGTGTGCAGGTGTTGGTGCTGGGAGTGTGCAGGTGTTGGTGCTGGGAGTGTGCAGGTGTTGGTGCTAGGAGTGTGCAGGTGTTGGTGCTGGGAGTGTGCAGGTGTTGGTGCTAGGAGTGTGCAGGTGTTGGTGCTAGGAGTGTGCAGGTGTTGGTGCTGGGAGTGTGCAGGTGTTGGTGCTGGGAGTGTGCAGGTGTTGGTGCTAGGAGTGTGCAGGTGTTGGTGCTAGGAGTGTGCAGGTGTTGGTGCTAGGAGTGTGCAGGTGTTGGTGCTAGGAGTGTGCAGGTGTTGGTGCTAGGAGTGTGTGTAGGTGTTGGTGTTAGGAGTGTGCAGGTGTTGGTGCTAGGAGTGTGCTGGTGTTGGTGCTGGGAGTGTGCAGGTGTTGGTGCTAGGAGTGTGCTAGTGTTGGTGCTGGGAGTGTGCAGGTGTTGGTGCTAGGAGTGTGCAGGTGTTGGTGCTAGGAGTGTGCAGGTGTTGGTGCTAGGAGTGTGCAGGTGTTGGTGCTAGGAGTGTGCAGGTGTTGGTGCTAGGAGTGTGCAGGTGTTGGGAGTGTGCAGGTGTTGGTGCTAGGAGTGTGCAGGTGTTGGTGCTAGGAGTGTGCACGAATTGGTACATTGAAACACTAATAAACTTCAATTTTAAATTCCTATTAAAATGTAATCTATCGAATACAATTACGTGAGCACTTGTGATGTGTTGCAGGTGTGTAAGTGCACAGTAACACATTGTAGCTGACCCAACACACACTCTAGTGTGTTGTGGCACAGTCCACACTGCCACACCCCCAAGGCACTCTTACTGTTCTGATAAATACTTTCCACAAATAAAGGTGGAGAGATTATAACTCCCTAAGTGTTGATAAATTGTTAATGTTTACACTTCAGTACCCCATACCCCTTCACATACCCCATCACATACCCATAAGACACTGCCAATCCCCCATAATTCCCCCACCATACCCCAGCATGAATATTGTGTGGTGGGGAGGGCCCCATCTCGTCCCTCTGCCCTCAGGAACTAAGGCTCACTTTACCAATCATCCTCCACGGCTTACATCAATTTTCTCAGGCTTTCAATTTTCAGCTTGTCTTATTTTCTGTTGCTAATGCAAGACACCGTCTGCTGGCTGGTGTTGATGGCTGGTGTTGATGGCTGGTGTTGATGGCTGGTGTTGATGCCTGGTGTTGATGGCTGGTGTTGATGGCTGGTGTTGATGGCTGGTGTTGATGGTTGGTGTTGTGGGGTGGTGTTGGGGGTGGTGTTGTGGAGTGGTGTTGATGGCTGGTGTTGATGGCTGGTGTTGATGGCTGGTGTTGATGGCTGGTGTTGATGCCTGGTGTTGATGCCTGGTGTTGATGCCTGGTGTTGATGGCTGGTGTTGATGGTTGGTGTTGATGGCTGGTGTTGATGGCTGGTGTTGATGGCTGGTGTTAATGGCTGGTGTTGATGGCTGGTTGTGAGAGAGAGAGAGAGAGAGAGAGAGAGAGAGAGAGAGAGAGAGAGAGAGAGAGAGAGAGAGAGAGAGAGAGAGAGAGAGAGAGAGAGACAGAGAGAGAGAGAGAGAGAGACAGAGAGACAGAGAGAGAGAGAGAGAGAGAGAGAGAGAGAGAGAGAGAGAGAGAGACAGAGAGAGAGAGAGAGAGAGAGAGAGAGAGACAGAGAGAGAGAGAGAGAGAGAGAGAGAGAGAGAGAGAGAGAGAGAGAGAGAGAGAGAGAGAGAGAGAGAGAGAGAGAGAGAGAGAGAGAGAGAGAGAGAGACAGAGACAGAGAGAGAGACAGAGAGAGAGAGAGAGAGAGAGAGAGAGAGAGAGAGAGAGAGAGAGAGAGAGAGAGAGAGAGAGAGAGAGACAGAGAGAGAGAGAGAGAGAGAGAGAGAGAGAGAGACAGAGAGAGAGAGAGAGAGAGACAGAGAGAGAGAGAGAGAGAGAGAGACAGAGAGAGAGAGAGAGAGACAGAGACAGAGACAGAGACAGAGAGAGAGAGAGAGAGAGAGAGAGAGAGAGAGAGAGACAGAGAGAGAGAGAGAGAGAGAGAGAGAGAGAGAGAGAGAGAGAGAGAGAGAGAGACAGAGAGAGAGAGAGAGAGAGAGAGAGAGAGAGAGAGAGAGAGAGAGAGAGAGAGAGAGAGAGAGAGAGAGAGAGAGAGACAGAGAGGATTTAACACGCCAGGCTTCAGATGAGCTGGTGTAGGATATATGTGTTTACTTGCAATTTTACTGGGAACATCAATGAGCTTCCTAATGAACCGTCGCCTTAGTTTGAAGAGAAAGAGATGCGCAGTGGTAGCATATGTCTCTCATCTACACCTCGCCAGCCATTTAGACCGGGTGGACCACCAAAAGTAGTTTGATCTCCGATACATAACTCTTCTAAAACGCTCCACCCGCCGGAAATTGAGAACCTGCTTGTAAATCAATTGGCGGATTGTATTCTAGGGAAATACTAGTTGTTCTGAGGTTAACATGAGCGCTGAACAATGTCATGTCTGTACGCACAGGTCAGCTTCATAGTCCATAGTCCCACTTCAGCAAGGCGACACTACTGTGCAAGCACTGTACATTACGTATTGTGCCTATACGTGTTGACACAATCACAGTAGGATATGCTAAGTGAATGATATTACCCGACACTCCTTAGTATCTTATAGTCATGTTAATACATTCTCTCATGGCAGGTGTGTGTCGTGTGTGTGTTTAGCTGTGTTGGGTCACTACCAGCACATACAGCAGTGGAACATGAGGTGCTGTAAACACAATGTGTTCCGGGGAAACTCATTGTATAATATCTTAACATTGTATAATGCCTTAACATTGTATAATGCCTTAACATTGTATAATGTCTTAACATTGTATAATGTCTTAACATTGTATGATGCCTTAACATTGTATAATGTCTTAACATTGTATAATGTCTTAACATTGTATAATGCCTTAACATTGTATAATGTCTTAACATTGTATAATGTCTTAACATTGTATAATGCCTTAACATTGTATAATGTCTTAACATTGTATAATGTCTTAACACTGTATAATGCCTTAACATTGTATAATGTCTAAACATTGTACAAGAACTCTTGACAACAAAAATTCGAAGAAAAAATCCTTCATTCTTTCCCGGTTTTCTTTTAGTTACCGTCGAAAAAAAAGAGTAATATAAAGAAAACGGATCAAAGACATGAACTACTAAACATCCAAGTGAGAGTAACGATAGATAAGTGTTATAAATAGCCGCCTCACTACAAACCTCAGGAGTATGTAAATATTGACCTTAGTGACACAATAGGTCCCAGAAACCTTGCGCAAGAAGGTAGAATACATCAACCAATCATAGAGTACCAGTTAAGGGCACCTATTCTAGATATTATGAACAGGTCCCACGCGCAGAAGTCTACGGTCCCAGCCACCCACGTTTCACTATGAATACTTGAGTTAGGAGAGCACAGTTGATGTGTGCTCTGTTATCCCCCACATTTATTACGTAGTAAGGAGATTTTTTTTATGATATATAATGTGGTATACGTTCCGTCCTCTCTGGTATACTGATAACATAGCACTAGGTTATTCATCATTTAAAATTTCATCATTTAAAATAATTTCATAAATTACAATAGTCATTAATAAAGATATAGTCATATAAGTTTTCAATACATGACTGTAGCAGCTGTGTGATAGTTTACTGCCCAACACCTGACTGTAGCAGCTGTGTGATAGTTCACTACCCAACACCTGACTGTAGCAGCTGTGTGATAGTTCACTACCCAACACCTGACTGTAGCAGCTGTGTGATAGTTCACTACCCAACACCTGACTGTAGCAGCTGTGTGATAGTTCACTACCCAACACCTGACTGTAGCAGCTGTCTGCTAGTTCACTACCCAACACATACAGCATTGAACAAGCACATAACCAAGACTATAAACAAAATAACACCTATTACGTCACGACATGAACTGCTTGTCTCAAGCAAATTGCTCGATGGTTGGCTTATCAATGATAGAACATGTTCAGGGCCTTTCCACCCACATAATAAATTGTCCTGCCCCCACAGTGCTCACAGAAGTGTCCTGGTAACTCAATTGCATCATTTGAAACGTCTGCAATCTGTTGAGTTGGCGGCATTCAGCAGTTGGGTCTCCCAGGACCTCACCACACCACCTGTTGACTTCTGCCTCCACACTTCCCTATTCTCGTTCCTGCAGCGAGATGGGCGCATTGTCTCTTCCCCAAGACAACTGTCCCCTTACTTGTTCCTTTAATGTCCTGGGGATGGAACAGTGTTTATGATCAAGACCTTAGTGTCTTGTTCGATCTGTCTGTCTGTCTGTCTGTCTGTCTGTCTGTCTGTCTGTCTGTCTGTCTGTCTGTCTGTCTGTGTCTGTCTGTGTCTGTCTGTGTCTGTCTGTGTCTGTCTGTGTCTGTCTGTCTATCTGTCTGTCTATCTGTCTGTCTATCTGTCTGTCTATCTGTCTGTCTATCTGTCTGTCTATCTGTCTGTCTATCTGTCTGTCTATCTGTCTGTCTATCTGTCTGTCTATCTGTCTGTCTATCTGTCTGTCTATCTGTCTGTCTATCTGTCTGTCTGTCTATCTGTCTGTCTGTCTGTCTGTCTGTGTGTGTCTCTCTCTCTCTCTCTCTTTCTCTTTCTTTCTCTCTCTCTCTCTCTCTCTCTCTCTCTCTCTCTCTCTCTCTCTCTCTCTGTGTGAGAAGAAATGCCTAAAAGGATTCGTTGCATTCTTCTTGTTGGGTGAAACATGTGTTCGAGGCCTCGTCCCTGCTTGACACACCTTCATATATGGCATGAACACTAGCAACATCCATGTGACAGCTACTGTGATGTTCTTCTTTGTCACACCCCAAGTGGAACCTCTCGTGGCTGTGCCACGCCCCAAGGGGAACCCCTCGCGGGCTGTGCCACGCCCCAAGGGGAACCCCTCGCGGGCTGTGTCACGCCCCAAGGGGAACCCCTCGCGGGCTGTGCCACGCCCCAAGGGGAATCTCTCGCGGGCTGTGCCACGCCGCAAGGGAACCCCTCGCGGGCTGTGTCACGCCCCAAGGGGAACCCCTCGCGGGCTGTGTCACGCACCAAGGGAACCCCTCGCGGGCTGTGTCACGCCCCAAGGGGAACCTCTCGCGGACTGTGCCACGCCCCAAGGGGAACCCCTCGCGGGCTGTGCCACGCCCCAAGGAGAACGTCTCGCGGGCTGTGCCACGCCCCAAGGAGAACGTCTCGCGGGCTGTGCCACGCCCCAAGGGGAACGTCTCGCGGGCTGTGCCACGCCCCAAGGGGAACGCCTCGCGGGCTGTGTCACGTCCCAAGGGGAACGCCTCACGGGCTGTGCCACGCCCCAAGGGGAACGCCTCGCGGGCTGTGTCACGCCCCAAAGGGAACGCCTCGCGGGCTGTGCCACGCCCCAAAGGGAACGCCTCGCGGGCTGTGCCACGCCCCAAGGGGAACGCCTCGCGGGCTGTGTCACGCCCCAAAGGGAACGCCTCGCGGGCTGTGCCACGCCCCAAAGGGAACGCCTCGCTGGCTGTGCCACGCCCCAAGGGGAACGCCTCGCGGGCTGTGCCACGCCCCAAAGGGAACGCCTCGCGGGCTGTGTCACGCCCCTAAGGGAACGCCTCGCGGGCTGTGCCACGCCCCAAAGGGAACGCCTCGCGGGCTGTGTCACGCCCCTAAGGGAACGCCTCGCGGGCTGTGCCACGCCCCAAGGGGAACGCCTCGCGGGCTGTGCCACGCCCCAAAGGGAACGCCTCGCGGGCTGTGTCACGCCCCTAAGGGAACGCCTCGCGGGCTGTGCCACGCCCCAAGGGGAACGCCTCGCGGGCTGTGCCACGCCCCAAAGGGAACGCCTCACCTACTGTCATAAATCACTTATAATCCTGTTAGATCACTACCGTTGTTGTTGTCTTAGATTTAGCTACTGAGAACGAAATGTCCATGTAGCACGGGCTATGGTGAGCCCGTAATTGAGTTCGGTTATTCACGATAACCTTGTTACTGTGATATTTGGGTCAAAGTTTTAAACGGAGATGGGGTTTCCTCCTTTTCTCCCATTTCTTTTCCGCTTCTGTATTAGTGCACTGGATGTAGTCTAGTTTCAATAACATTATCTTGGTGGCGGATACAGATGCACAGTATTCACTAGTGTGTCAAATTCTTTAACTTCTTTTCTAACCATTGTATTCGCTGTGGATTTTGCATCTAATGCAGCTGGTGTTGTTGGATGAATGTTGAGTTTGATGCGCAGGGCTTGACTCAGGTCACTATAGTGTTACAATCTATATCTCACGATTCCAATCACTGTAGTGAGAGACAGGACCTGAGCTGACCTGGTCACAGACTGACAGGTACTGAGAGAGAGAGACCAGACAGACACCTGCTGCTCTCCACCGTCCAGTGCTCCTCGGCCTCCTCCTCCTCCTGCTCTCAAGCTGGGTCCCTCCAGTGTTACTTACACCACACCATTAATAACACCCACACCCCCATTAATAACACCCACACCCACCATTAATAACACCCACTCTCCCGCTATTATATTCGCTTCAGTTTATTTTCAGATATGAACAAGAGTCCGCAGTTAATACAGATCCCGAGTTATTGTCACCAACAGATGATGTTGGTGTGGTGTAGGATACGGACAGTGTGTGTGTGTTGGGTGGTTACCTCAAGACTTCCTCCACCACAACCACCACGCCTCCACCACAAACACCACACCTCCACCACAACCACCACACCTCCGCCACAACCACCACAACCACCACGCCTCCACCACAACCACCACGCCTCCACCACAACCACCACGCCTCCACCACAAACACCACGCCTCCACCACAAACACCACGCCTCCACCACAACCACCACAACCACCACGCCTCCACCACAACCACCACGCCTCCACCACAACCACCAGCTCTCACTAACAACACACCGTAATGAGACGGTGGGTAAACTGATGACTTTACAACACCATCATTATCAATATATTTAACTCACGCAACGTAGAGAGCAGCTGCTGGGAGGGAGAGCAGCAGCTGGGAGGGAGAGCAGCTGCTGGGAGGGAGAGCAGCTGCTGGGAGGGAGAGCAGCTGCTGGGAGGGAGAGCAGCTGCTGGGAGGGAGAGCAGCTGCTGGGAGGGAGAGCAGCAACTGGGAGAGAGAGCAGCAACTGGGAGAGAGAGCAGCTGCTGGGAGAGAGAGCAGCAACTGGGAGAGAGAGCAGCAACTGGGAGAGAGAGCAGCAACTGGGAGAGAGAGCAGCAACTGGGAGAGAGAGCAGCAACTGGGAGAGAGAGCAGCAACTGGGAGAGAGAGCAGCAACTGGGAGAGAGAGCAGCAACTGGGAGAGAGAGCAGCAACTGGGAGAGAGAGCAGCAGCTGGGAGAGAGAGCAGCAGCTGGGAGAGAGAGCAGCAGCTGGGAGAGAGAGCAGCAACTGGGAGAGAGAGCAGCAACTGGGAGAGAGAGCAGCAACTGGGAGAGAGAGCAGCAACTGGGAGAGAGAGCAGCAACTGGGAGAGAGAGCAGCAGCTGGGAGAGAGAGCAGCAACTGGGAGAGAGAGCAGCAACTGGGAGAGAGAGCAGCAGCTGGGAGAGAGAGCAGCAACTGGGAGAGAGAGCAGCAGCTGGGAGAGAGAGCAGCAGCTGGGAGAGAGAGCAGCAGCTGGGAGAGAGAGCAGCAGCTGGGAGAGAGAGCAGCAGCTGGGAGAGAGAGCAGCAGCTGGGAGAGAGAGCAGCAACTGGGAGAGAGAGCAGCAACTGGGAGAGAGAGCAGCAGCTGGGAGAGAGAGCAGCAACTGGGAGAGAGAGCAGCAACTGGGAGAGAGAGCAGCAGCTGGGAGAGAGAGCAGCAACTGGGAGAGAGAGCAGCAGCTGGGAGGGATATACCACTGCACATAGCAGCTGGGAGGAATATACCCATAAGCCTTGTTATACCCGACCAATCACACGGCAACCCGTTCTCGCAAATTCGTAAAGTCAATATTGACTTATTAAATAAGTGCATAGGTGACATAGTAAACATAATAGATACCCTTAAAAAGCTTCATAGAAAACACCGACCTTACCTAACCTTGTTAGTATCTTAAGATAAGCATCTTATAGCTTCGTAATTACAATTGTTACTTAACCTATTATAGGTATAGGTTAAGTAATAATTGTAATTACGAAGCAATAAGATGCTTATCTTAAGATACTAACAAGGTTAGGTAAGGTCGGTGTTTTCTATGAATCTTTTTAAGGGTATCTATAATGTTTAGTATATCACCTATGCACGTAGTTAATAAGTCAATATTGACTATACGAATTTGCGAGAACGGGTTGCACACGTACACATATCTGTTCCATAAATCAAAATATACTTCCAAACTGGCCTTAACCCATGTCTTGCCTAAATCTCAAGCTATCCAAATATATGAATATTTAATTTATAAAATATACGTTTTGTTATAACCATTTATCATGTCCATTTGCATACATCAGTCATATTATCCCTCGTTGCTTTTCCCAGAGAGAGTAGATAATGTGTTCTTAATCTGTTTTGATATGGAAGGTTGCTAATTCCTGGGATTAACTTTGTCGTCCTTCTCAGAACTCGTTCACCGCGGTCCCACACGACTCCGGCCACCTGCTCGATTGTAATGGTTTATTAAAATGCAAGACAACGAACGGAGTCGCAAAGTTAACCTTTACTGGCCCGGACAAATATATAATCTGGGGCCAGATTCACCAAAGCACTTATGCAAGCACTTACGAACGTGTACATCTTTCGTCAATCTTTGACGGCTTTGGTTACATTTATTAAACAGTTTACAAGCATGAAAACTTCCCATTCAACTGTTGTTATTGTTATAAACAGCCTCCTGGTGCTTCGGAGCTCATTAACTGTTTAATAATTGTAAACAAAGCCGCCAAAGATTGAGAAAAGATGTACAGTTTCGTAGGTGCTTGCGTAAGTGCTTTCGTGAATCTGGCCCCTGGTCCTGGGGACCGTAGGACACACATCTCTTCTCATCCAGGTCAAATAAGTTTATCACTGCTCCACACAAAGTACTTATTTAAAATACTCCACATATCTTTTTTCCTTATTAGGTACTTGGTCTGTACAATTATTTAATGACCCAGAGTTGCTGACAATCTTTCAGCATTTCTTATGTGTTAAATGTTCTTGTTCGCTTGATAATTGGTTGTTGAAGCCTTCCTCCTCATTTATGATTAGTTTGTGCTAAGCTTTTTGCCAGAAAAGGTATTTTGGACCCGTGTTTAGATGACTCTGAAACTACTTATATATCGTACGTCTTCCGTGGGCATGAGCAGGGAGGGTAGAAGGGGGTATTAGGAAGGGAGGGAGAAGGTAGAGGAAAGTGGGCACTGTTGGAGACGAACTTTGGAGATGGATATAAGGAATGGATGTAAACGAGAAAGGAAAAAAATAGTGGAATGTAAGGGAGAGTGTGAGGGAGGTTTGGGAAGGGAGATTAAACAGGGGTGCAGAGGGTAGTGTGGGCAATAAAGGGAGGGCTGCCCCCCCCCTCCTGCGTTAACACCTCAGACGTAACACCGTTTAACACACACACATCACACAGGTGTTGCTGTTGTTGTTCAAGTGCAGCTTGTGTGTGTGAGAGCACACCCCATCCTCCTGTTTACATGTTAGTAACTATATGTACCGCAGTTACTTGTTATAACTAAGTGCACCTCAGCTACTATCATTGACGCACTAATGTCCTCAGCAGGGGCAGTGAGGGTCCGCCTGGGGTAGACAGGGGGCCAGCAATAGACAGGGACAGAGTAGAGCAAGCATAAGACAGGGGCCAGCATACGACTGAGGGCCAGCACAAGACAGGGGCCAGCATAAGACAGGGGCCAGCATAAGACAGGGGCCAGCATAAGACAGGGGGTCAGCATAAGACAGGGGGCCAGCATAAGACAGGGGGCCAGCATAAGGCAGGTGGTCAACATAAGACAGGGGGCCAGCATAAGACAGGGGCCAGCGTGAGACAGGGACCAGCATAAGACAGGGGGCCAGCATAAGACAGGGGGCCAGCATAAGACAGGGGGCCAGCATAAGACAGGGGGCCAGCATAAGACAGGGGCCAGCATAAGACAGGGGGCCAGCATAAGACAGGGGGCCAGCATAAGACAGGGGGCCAGCATAAGACAGGGGGCCAGCATAAGACAGGGGGCCAGCATAAGACAGGGGGCCAGCATAAGACAGGGGGCCAGCATAAGACAGGGGGCCAGCATAAGACAGGGGCCAGCATAAGACAGGGGGCCAGCATAAGACAGGGGGCCAGCATAAGACAGGGGCCAGCATAAGACAGGGGGCCAGCATAAGACAGGGGGCCAGCATAAGACAGGGGGCCAGCATAAGACAGGGGGCCAGCATAAGACAGGGGCCAGCATAAGACAGGGGGCCAGCATAAGACAGGGGCCCAGCATAAGACGGGGGGCCACCATAAGACGGGGGGCCAGCATAAGACAGGGGGGCCAGCATAAGACAGGGGGCAGCATAAGACAGGGGCCAGCATAAGACGGGGGGCCAGCATAAGACAGGGGGGCCAGCATAAGACAGGGGGCCAGCATAAGACAGGGGGCCAGCATAAGACAGGGGCCAGCATAAGACAGGGGCCCAGCATAAGACAGGGGGCCAGCATAAGACAGGGGGTCAGCATAAGACAGGGGGCCAGCATAAGACAGGGGGCCAGCATAAGGCAGGTGGTCAACATAAGACAGGGGGCCAGCATAAGACAGGGGCCAGCGTGAGACAGGGACCAGCATAAGACAGGGGGCCAGCATAAGACAGGGGGCCAGCATAAGACAGGGGGCCAGCATAAGACAGGGGGCCAGCATAAGACAGGGGCCAGCATAAGACAGGGGGCCAGCATAAGACAGGGGGCCAGCATAAGACAGAGGGCCAGCATAAGACAGGGGGCCAGCATAAGACAGGGGGCCAGCATAAGACAGGGGGCCAGCATAAGACAGGGGGCCAGCATAAGACAGGGGGCCAGCATAAGACAGGGGGCCAGCATAAGACAGGGGGCCAGCATAAGACAGGGGCCAGCATAAGACAGGGGGCCAGCATAAGACAGGGGGCCAGCATAAGACAGGGGGCCAGCATAAGACAGGGGGCCAGCATAAGACAGGGGGCCAGCATAAGACAGGGGGGCAGCATAAGACAGGGGCCAGCATAAGACAGGGGCCAGCATAAGACAGGGGGCCAGCATAAGACAGGGGCCCAGCATAAGACGGGGGGCCAGCATAAGTCGGGGGGCCAGCATAAGACAGGGGGGCCAGCATAAGACAGGGGGCAGCATAAGACAGGGGCCAGCATAAGACGGGGGGCCAGCATAAGACAGGGGGGCCAGCATAAGACGGGGGGCCAGCATAAGACAGGGGGGCCAGCATAAGACAGGGGGGCCAGCATAAGACAGGGGCCCAGCATAAGACAGGGGGCCAGCATAAGACGGGGGGCCAGCATAAGACAGGGGGGCCAGCATAAGACAGGGGGCAGCATAAGACAGGGGCCAGCATAAGACGGGGGGCCAGCATAAGACAGGGGGGCCAACATAAGACAGGGGGCAGCATAAGACAGGGGCCAGCATAAGACAGGGGCCAGCATAAGACAGGGGCCCAGCATAAGACAGGTGGTCAACATAAGACAGGGGGCAGCATAAGACAGGGGCCAGCATAAGACAGGGGGCAGCATAAGACAGGGATCAGCATAAGACAGGGGGCCAGCATAAGACAGGGGGCCAGCATAAGACAGGGGGCCAGCATAAGACAGGGGGCCAGCATAAGACAGGGGGCCAGCATAAGACAGGGGCCAGCATAAGACAGGGGGCCAGCATAAGACAGGGGGCCAGCATAAGACAGGTGCCAGCATAAGACAGGGGGCCAGCATAAGACAGGGACCAGCATAAGACAGGGGGCCAGCATAAGACAGGGACCAGCATAAGACAGGGGCCAGCATAAGACAGGGGGCCAGCATAAGACAGGGACCAGCATAAGACAGGGACCAGCATAAGACAGGGGCCAGCGTAAGACAGGGACCAGCGTAAGACAGGGACCAGCATAAGACAGGGGGCCAGCATAAGACAGGGGGCCAGCATAAGACAGGGACCAGCATAAGACAGGGGGCCAGCATAAGACAGGGGGCAGTATAAGACAGGGGGCCAGCATAAGACAGGGGCCAGCATAAGACAGGGGGCCAGCATAAGACAGGGGGCCAGCATAAGACAGGGACCAGCATAAGACAGGGGGCCAGCATAAGACAGGGGGCCAGCATAAGACAGGGGGCCAGCATAAGACAGGGGCCAGCATAAGACAGGGGGCCAGCATAAGACAGGGGGCCAGCATAAGACAGGGGCCAGCATAAGACAGGGGGCCAGCATAAGACAGGGACCAGCATAAGACAGGGGGCCAGCATAAGACAGGGACCAGCATAAGACAGGGGCCAGCATAAGAAAGGGGGCAGCATAAGACAGGGACCAGCATAAGACAGGGACCAGCATAAGACAGGGGGCCAGCATAAGACAGGGGGCCAGCATAAGACAGGGACCAGCATAAGACAGGGGCCAGCATAAGACAGGGGGCCAGCATAAGACAGGGGCCAGCATAAGACAGGGGGCCAGCATAAGACAGGGGGCCAGCATAAGACAGGGGGCCAGCATAAGACAGGGGGCCAGCATAAGACAGGGGGCCAGCATAAGACAGGGGCCAGCATAAGACAGGGGGCCAGCATAAGACAGGGGGCCAGCATAAGACAGGGGCCAGCATAAGACAGGGGCCAGCATAAGACAGGGGGCCAGCATAAGACAGGGGGCCAGCATAAGACAGGGACCAGCATAAGACAGGGGCCAGCATAAGACAGGGACCAGCATAAGACAGGGGGCCAGCATAAGACAGGGACCAGCATAAGACAGGGGCCAGCATAAGACAGGGACCTGCATAAGACAGGGGGCCAGCATAAGACAGGGGCCAGCATAAGACAGGGGCCAGCATAAGACAGGGACCAGCATAAGACAGAGGGCCAGCATAAGACAGGGGCCAGCATAAGACAGGGGCCAGCATAAGACAGGGGGCCAGCATAAGACAGGGACCAGCATAAGACAGGGGGCCAGCATAAGACAGGGACCAGCATAAGACAGGGGCCAGCATAAGAAAGGGGGCAGCATAAGACAGGGACCAGCATAAGACAGGGACCAGCATAAGACAGGGGGCCAGCATAAGACAGGGGGCCAGCATAAGACAGGGACCAGCATAAGACAGGGGCCAGCATAAGACAGGGGGCCAGCATAAGACAGGGGCCAGCATAAGACAGGGGGCCAGCATAAGACAGGGGGCCAGCATAAGACAGGGGGCCAGCATAAGACAGGGGGCCAGCATAAGACAGGGGGCCAGCATAAGACAGGGGCCAGCATAAGACAGGGGGCCAGCATAAGACAGGGGGCCAGCATAAGACAGGGGCCAGCATAAGACAGGGGCCAGCATAAGACAGGGGGCCAGCATAAGACAGGGGGCCAGCATAAGACAGGGACCAGCATAAGACAGGGGCCAGCATAAGACAGGGACCAGCATAAGACAGGGGGCCAGCATAAGACAGGGACCAGCATAAGACAGGGGCCAGCATAAGACAGGGACCTGCATAAGACAGGGGGCCAGCATAAGACAGGGGCCAGCATAAGACAGGGGCCAGCATAAGACAGGGACCAGCATAAGACAGAGGGCCAGCATAAGACAGGGGCCAGCATAAGACAGGGGCCAGCATAAGACAGGGGCCAGCATAAGACAGGGGGCCAGCATAAGACAGGGGGCCAGCATAAGACAGGGGGCCAGCATAAGACAGGGGGCCAGCATAAGACAGGGGGCCAGCATAAGACAGGGGGCCAGCATAAGACAGGGGGCCAGCATAAGACAGGGGGCCAGCATAAGACAGGGGGCCAGCATAAGACAGGGGGCAGCATAAGACAGGGGGCCAGCATAAGACAGGGGGCCAGCATAAGACAGGGGGCAGCATAAGACAGGGGGCAGCATAAGACAGGGGGCAGCATAAGACAGGGGGCCAGCATAAGACAGGGGGCCAGCACAAGACAGGGGCCAGCATAAGACAGGGGGCCAGCACAAGACAGGGGCCAGCATAAGACAGGGGGCCAGCATAAGACAGGGGGCCAGCATAAGACAGGGGGCCAGCACAAGACAGGGGCCAGCATAAGACAGGGGGCCAGCATAAGACAGGGGGCCAGCATAAGACAGGGGGCCAGCATAAGACAGGGGGCCAGCATAAGACAGGGGGCCAGCATAAGACAGGGGGCCAGCATAGACAGGGGGCCAGCATAAGACAGAGGGCCAGCATAAGACAGGGGGCCAGCATAAGACAGGGGGCCAGCATAAGACAGGGGGCCAGCATAAGACAGGGGGCAGCATAAGACAGGGGGCAGCATAGGCAAGACTTGGGCAAGGAAGGCGAGGCCGGAAACAATGCCTCTCTGTCATCATTAAGTAAAGATTCAGAACTAATCCAGCAGTTTCCCAAGCCAGCTGTGGCCCACAGTGTGGCCCACCAGCTGTGGTCCGCAGTGTGGCCCCCCGGCTGTGGTCCACAGTGTGGCCCACCAGCTGTGGTCCGCAGTGTGGCCCCCCGGCTGTGGTCCGCAGTGTGGCCCACCAGCTGTGGTCCGCAGTGTGGCCCACCAGCTGTGGCCCATAGTGTGGCCCACCAGCTGTGGTCCGCAGTGTGGCCCCCCGGCTGTGGTCCACAGTGTGGCCCACCAGCTGTGGTCCGCAGTGTGGCCCCCCGGCTGTAGTCCCCACTGTGGCCCCCCGGCTGTGGTCCGCAGTGCGGCCCACCCCTGTCGTAACAATATATAATTTACCAGTTCAAAAAGCCGCCATATCTTGCGTAACTGACGTCACCGGCTGCTTACAGGCGGCTGCCCACCATAGTCTAATTGAAGCTTTAATTATAGGTATTTTTATGGACAAATTTTCAGAGTTTCTCTATTTACTTCTGTCTGGACCTTCCTTTGATGTTTGAGCACGCGGCTCATGCCTCTCCTCTACGGGGGGCCTCTCCTCTACGGGGCGGCCTCTCCTCTACGGGGCCTCTCCTCTACGGGGCGGCCTCTCCTCTACGGGGCGGCCTCTCCTCTACGGGGCCTCTCCTCTACGGGGCGGCCTCTCCTCTACGGGGCCTCTCCTCTACGGGGCGGCCTCTCCTCTACGGGGCCTCTTCTCTACGGGGCGGCCTCTCCTCTACGGGGCCTCTCCTCTACGGGGCGGCCTCTCCTCTACGGGGGCCTCTTCTCTACGGGGCCTCTCCTCTACGGGGGGCCTCTCCTCTACGGGGGGCCTCTCCTCTACGGGGGGCCTCTCCTCTACGGGGGGCCTCTCCTCTACGGGGGGCCTCTCCTCTACGGGGCCTCTACGCGCGGCCTCTCGTAGGGTGGCGTAGAGAGCATAATGTTACGAGGGTAACATTCCATCAACTGAGTCACTGAAAGAGAGACAAAATGAAAATCTCATTTTGTCTCTTTCATTTAAGGCAACTCATCAGCTTTGAGTCCTACAATAACATTAATATACAAGTATATATAATGAGTCTCCTTGCTTGAGTTACAGCACCACACAAGTAACTCAACTCACCACATACACAACCATGATATGCCAGCCAGTACTCCTATAATAATAACAGGAGAAACTTATATATATATATATATATATATATATATATATATATATATATATATATATATATATATATATATATATATATATATATATATATATATATGCAAACAAGCCTGAATGGTCCCCAAGCATTTATGCGACTGAAAACTCCACACCCCAGAAGTGACTGGAACCCGGGACAGCCCGGAGCAACAATTTAACTGGTGTACACGGTACTTTAACCACTCGACCATCCGTGACCGTACAAAAGACGATGTTAGCCGAGGCTATTTCACCGTCCCGACGGCACTTGGTGGTAATCCTGGGCATAGTTATTTCATCAAATCACCTCACTTTGTGGGGCCACGTGACCTGCCCCTCATATATACTGACGTATGACCCATATCGATACATCAATCCCGTGAATAATCCACAAAGCATATAACTAAGCTATTTCCACAACACATAAACAGTACTTGACCAAACCACACACCAGAAGAATAGGAGACGACGACGTTTGGTCCGTCCTGGACCATTAATAAGTCGATTGTCTTACTAATGGTCCAGGACGGACCGAAAGGTCTTCGTCTGGTCATATTCTGCTGTGTGGTTTGGGCAACATATCTTCAGCCCCGTTATTGTGATTCATCTTCTGCATAAACAGTACTTCTTTTGTGGCATTACTGGTTGCTTGTGTGTAGTACACCTACACCCTCACGTGAAGGCAGAGGGGAGAGTGTATCACCAGGAAGGCCAGAGGGCGGCGGGAGGTGTAGCGGAGAGTGAGGCGCATGAGGAAGGTGTTGGGAGTAACCTTAAGGGTCGCCCCCAAGAGACACTACACAAATAAAGGAAACATTATACAGAGTGTCAAAACGCTTCACCAATCCTCGCGGCCCCACAAGAGCCGGGGGAGGAGGAGGCAGCTCACCATGTGAGAAGTGCGGGTATTTACAACATATATTTATATGGTTATATATGCACAACACTGTACCACCGATACCAAAACTCCCGCAAAGAATCTGATTGATTGTCAGACTGACTTTGGTCTCCCAAAGTTAACCGTCACACACACGCTACACCAGCCAGCGTCACACACTACACCAACCAGCGCCACACACACACTACACCAGCCAGTGTCACACACGCTACACCAGCCAGTGTCACACACACACACACACACTACACCAGCCAGCGTCACACACACACTACACCAGCCAGCGTCACACACACACTACACCAGCCAGCGTCACACACACACACTACACCAGCCAGCGTCACACACACACTACACCAGCCAGCGTCACACACACACTACACCAGCCAGCGTCACACACACACTACACGAGCCAGTGTCACACACACACACTACACCAGCCAGCGTCACACACACACTACACCAGCCAGCGTCACACACACACACACACTACACCAGCCAGCGTCACACACACACTACACCAGCCAGCGTCACACACACACACACACACACTACACCAGCCAGCGTCACACACACACTACACCAGCCAGCGTCACACACACACATACACACACACTACACCAGCCAGCGTCACACACACACTACACCAGCCAGCGTCACACACTACACCAGCCAGCGTCACACACTACACCAGCCAGCGTCACACACTACACCAGCCAGCGTCACACACACGCTACACCAACATTCAGGGCCGCCAGTCGGTGAGAGAAGTTAGGGAATATTTCTATAATTTACCAGACTCGTAACACCATAAGAGACTCCACCTGACACAGCTGATGTCATGTCGATATTCCCTCCATGACACTGATTGTGGTAGTGGTGGTGATGGTGGTAGTGGTGGTGATGGTGGTAGTGGTGGTGATAGTGGTGATGGTAGGGGTGATGGTAGTGGTGGTGATGGTGGTTGTGGTGGTGATAGTGGTGGTGATAGTGGTGGTGGTAGTGGTGGTGATAGTGGTGGTGATAGTGGTGTTGATGGTGGTAGTGGTGGTGATGGTGGTAGTGGTGGTGATAGTGGTGATGGTAGGGGTGGTGATAGTGGTGGTGGTAGTGGTGGTGGTGCTGGTGGTGGTGCTGATGGTATTGGTGGCGAGTATTGTGTATGTACCATCTGTGTACGTAACAGAACTGTTTACCATCGTGTGTAGTACATTTGTGTACACTCATTAACGTCTACCACCAGCTGCACCATGAACTTCCACCAGTCTAGTCTGACGTGCCTACCAGGTATAACCTGTGTATATCCTCGAGTATAGCTAGCACCCTGTATGACCTGCGTATGCCCTCACCTGTCGTCTCCACCGTGTATATTATACACCGTGTATACCATTGTATACATGCCAGAGGACCCAGTGAGGGTTCCAGAGGTGGGTCCCGCCACAGACCACACCCAAGAGCTCCCCAAAAGTAATAAATGAAGCGATAATTCACTCCTAAATCACAAGGAACTATGCAATTGCAGAAGGGCCCTCTGCCACCTGGCCCACTCTCACACAATCAATCCCCTAAACCATCAGATTTTCATGTCAGTGTGAGCGATAACTGGCGGAGCTGGGAGACACACTTCACTCATAATGTGCGCTCTGCCCTCACCTGATGTTCGAATTTTCTCTGGGATCGTAATGTTTTCAATTGTTATTGTACTGCGTCGTGCAGTGCAATGTCTTCCACTTATCTTGTACTGGGGTTTGGTGGATGAGGAGCAGGCGTGCCAACCCTGCCATGCATGCTTCCTGTTTCCTTACCCACATATATATTATGCTATGTTGTGGGTGGTCTGCCCCTTATACTGTGTTGTGGGTGGTCTGCCCCTTATACTGTGTTGAGGTGGTCTGCCCCTTATACTGTGTTGTGGGTGACCTGCTTCTTATACTGTGTTGTGGGTGACCTGCTCCTTATACTGTGTTGTGGGTGGTCTGCTCCTTATACTGTGTTGTGGGTGGTCTGCCCCTTATACTGTGTTGTGGGTGGTCTGCCCCTTATACTGTGTTGTGGGTGGTCTGCCCCTTATACTGTGTTGTGGGTGGTCTGCCCCTTATACTGTGTTGTGGGTGGTCTGCCCCTTATACTGTGTTGTGGGTGGTCTGCCCCTTATACTGTGTTGAGGTGGCATGCCCCTTATACTGTGTTGTGGGTGGCCTGCCCCTTATACTGTGTTGTGGGTGGTCTGCCCCTTATACTGTGTTGTGGGTGGTCTGCCCCTTATACTGTGTTGTGGGTGGTCTGCCCCTTATACTGTGTTGTGGGTGGTCTGCCCCTTATACTGTGTTGTGGGTGGTCTGCCCCTTATACTGTGTTGTGGGTGGTCTGCCCCTTATACTGTGTTGTGGGTGGTCTGCCCCTTATACTGTGTTGTGGGTGGTCTGCCCCTTATACTGTGTTGTGGGTGGTCTGCCCCTTATACTGTGTTGTGGGTGGTCTGCCCCTTATACTGTGTTGTGGGTGGTCTGCCCCTTATACTGTGTTGAGGTGGCCTGCCCCTTATACTGTGCTGTGGGTGGTCTGCCCCTTATACTGTGTTGTGGGTGGTCTGCCCCTTATACTGTGTTGTGGGTGGTCTGCCCCTTATACTGTGTTGTGGGTGGTCTGCCCCTTATACTGTGTTGTGGTGGTCTGCCCCTTATACTAAGTTGTGGGTGGTCTGCCCCTTATACTGTGTTGTGGGTGGTCTGCCCCTTATACTGTGTTGTGGGTGGCCTGCCCCTTATACTGTGTTGTGGGTGGCCTGCCCCTTATACTGTGTTGTGGGTGGCCTGCCCCTTATACTGTGTTGTGGGTGGTCTGCCCCTTATACTGTGTTGTGGGTGGCCTGCCCCTTATACTGTGTTGTGGGTGGCCTGCCCCTTATACTGTGTTGTGGGTGGCCTGCCCCTTATACTGTGTTGTGGGTGGCCTGCCCCTTATACTGTGTTGTGGGTGGCCTGCCCCTTATACTGTGTTGTGGGTGGCCTGCCCCTTATACTGTGTTGTGGGTGGCCTGCCCCTTATACTGTGTTGTGGGTGGCCTGCCCCTTATACTGTGTTGTGGGTGGTCTGCCCCTTATACTGTGTTGTGGGTGGCCTGCCCCTTATACTGTGTTGTGGGTGGCCTGCCCCTTATACTGTGTTGTGGGTGGCCTGCCCCTTATACTGTGTTGTGGGTGGTCTGCCCCTTATACTGTGTTGTGGGTGGCCTGCCCCTTATACTGTGTTGTGGGTGGTCTGCCCCTTATACTGTGTTGTGGGTGGCCTGCCCCTTATACTGTGTTGTGGGTGGCCTGCCCCTTATACTGTGTTGTGGGTGGCCTGCCCCTTATACTGTGTTGTGGGTGGCCTGCCCCTTATACTGTGTTGTGGGTGGCCTGCCCCTTATACTGTGTTGTGGGTGGCCTGCCCCTTATACTGTGTTGTGGGTGGCCTGCCCCTTATACTGTGTTGTGGGTGGCCTGCCCCTTATACTGTGTTGTGGGTGGTCTGCCCCTTATACTGTGTTGTGGGTGGCCTGCCCCTTATACTGTGTTGTGGGTGGCCTGCCCCTTATACTGTGTTGTGGGTGGCCTGCCCCTTATACTGTGTTGTGGGTGGTCTGCCCCTTATACTGTGTTGTGGGTGGCCTGCCCCTTATACTGTGTTGTGGGTGGCCTGCCCCTTATACTGTGTTGTGGGTGGCCTGCCCCTTATACTGTGTTGTGGGTGGTCTGCCCCTTATACTATGTTGTGGGTGGTCTGCCCCTTATACTGTGTTGTGGGTGGTCTGCCCCTTATACTGTGTTGTGGGTGGTCTGCCCCTTATACTGTGTTGTGGGTGGTCTGCCCCTTATACTGTGTTGTGGGTGGTCTGCCCCTTATACTGTGTTGTGGGTGGTCTGCCCCTTATACTGTGTTGTGGGTGGCCTGCCCCTTATACTGTGTTGTGGGTGGTCTGCCCCTTATACTGTGTTGTGGGTGGCCTGCCCCTTATACTGTGTTGTGGGTGGCCTGCCCCTTATACTGTGTTGTGGGTGGCCTGCCCCTTATACTGTGTTGTGGGTGGTCTGCCCCTTATACTGTGTTGTGGGTGGCCTGCCCCTCATACTGTGTTGTGGGTGGCCTGCCCCTCATACTTTCTCGTGGGCGGCCTGCCCCTTATACTGTGTTGTGGGTGGCCTGCCCCTTATACTGTTTTGTGGGTGGCCTGCCCCTTATACTGTGTTGTGGGTGGCCTGCCCCTCATACTGTCTCGTGGGCGGCCTGCCCCTCATACTGTGTTGTGGGTGGCCTGCCCCTTATACTGTCTCGTGGGTGGCCTGCCCCTTATATTGTATTGTGGGTGGCCTGCCCCTTATACTGTGTTGTGCCCCTTATATCTCATGGAGAGAGAGAGAGAGAGAGAGAGAGAGAGAGAGAGAGAGAGAGAGAGAGAGAGAGAGAGAGAGAGAGAGAGAGAGAGAGAGGCAGCAACAATTGGTGTTGAAAGCCCCCCTCACAGGCTTCAGGTGATTGTCTTTCTATAGGGTCTGGTCCCGCCCGGCGGGTCGAAGGCTGCCACACCACCGCCCACCCCACCCACTCCCACACCGCCCACCCCACCGACACCGCCCACCCCACCCACTCCCACACCACCGCCCACCCCACCCACTCCCACACCGCCCACCCCACCCACACCCAACACAGCTCCACCTGGTGGCCACCAGACACACAACAACAACCATCCCCCCCACTAGGAGAGCAGCTCCAAGTGGGCTCTGTTACTACAACCAAATACAACTCTTACCAGAACCAGCAACAGTTGTATTTAGCATGAAGTGAACTAATAGAAGGTAAATAAGACACAGATATATATGGGGAGAAGTAAAGCAGGAGTTTGTGTAGAGTAATAACTGCAGTGTAGAGACGGGGTCCAATATGAGGGAATATGAGTCCACATGGGAGAGGAGAGACGACACTAACAGTACACATGGGAGAGAGAGAGAGAGAGAGAGAGAGAGAGACGACACTAACAGTACACATGGGAGAGAGAGAGACGACACTAACAGTACACATGGGAGAGAGAGAGACGACACTAACAGTACACATGGGAGAGAGAGAGAGAGACGACACTAACAGTACACATGGGAGAGGAGAGAGACGACACTAACAGTACACATGGGAGAGGAGAGAGACGACACTAACAGTACACATGGGAGAGAGAGAGAGACGACACTAGCAGTACACATGGGAGAGGAGAGAGACGACACTAACAGTACACATGGGAGAGAGAGAGAGAGACGACACTAACAGTACACATGGGAGAGAGAGAGAGAGACGACACTAACAGTACACATGGGAGAGGAGAGAGACGACACTAACAGTACACATGGGAGAGAGAGAGAGACGACACTAGCAGTACACATGGGAGAGAGAGAGAGAGACGACACTAACAGTACACATGGGAGAGAGAGAGAGACGACACTAACAGTACACATGGGAGAGAGAGACGACACTAACAGTACACATGGGAGAGAGAGAGAGACGACACTAACAGTACACATGGGAGAGAGAGAGAGACGACACTAACAGTACACATGGAAGAGGAGAGACGACACTAACAGTACACATGGGAGAGAGAGAGAGAGACGACACTAACAGTACACATGGGAGAGAGAGAGAGACGACACTAACAGTACACATGGGAGAGAGAGAGAGAGACGACACTAACAGTACACATGGGAGAGAGAGACGACACTAACAGTACACATGGGAGATGAGAGAGAGACGACACTAACAGTACACATGGGAGAGGAGAGACGACACTAACAGTACACATGGGAGAGGAGAGAGAGACGACACTAACAGTACACATGGGAGAGGAGAGACGACACTAACAGTACACATGGGAGAGAGAGAGAGACGACACTAACAGTACACATGGGAGAGAGAGAGAGACGACACTAACAGTACACATGGGAGAGAGAGAGAGACGACACTAACAGTACACATGGGAGAGGAGAGAGAGACGACACAGTACACATGGGAGAGGGGAGAGACGACACAGTACACATGGGAGAGGGGAGAGACGACACAGTACACATGGGAGAGAGAGACGACACTAACAGTACACATGGGAGAGGAGAGACGACACTAACAGTACACATGGGAGAGGAGAGACGACACTAACAGTACACATGGGAGAGGAGAGACGACACTAACAGTACACATGGGAGAGGAGAGAGAGACGACACTAACAGTACACATGGGAGAGGAGAGACGACACTAACAGTACACATGGGAGAGAGAGAGAGACGACACTAACAGTACACATGGGAGAGAGAGAGAGACGACACAGTACACATGGGAGAGAGAGAGAGACGACACTAACTGTACACATGGGAGAGAGAGAGAGACGACACTAACAGTACACATGGGAGAGGGGAGAGAGACGACACTAACAGTACACATGGGAGAGAGAGACGACACTAACAGTACACATGGGAGAGGAGAGAGAGACGACACTAACAGTACACATGGGAGAGAGAGAGAGACGACACTAACAGTACACATGGGAGAGGAGAGAGAGACGACACTAACAGTACACATGGGAGAGAGAGAGAGACGACACTAACAGTACACATGGGAGAGAGAGAGAGACGACACTAACAGTACACATGGGAGAGGAGAGAGACGACACTAACAGTACACATGGGAGAGAGAGACGACACTAACAGTACACATGGGAGAGAGAGACGACACTAACAGTACACATGGGAGAGAGAGACGACACTAACAGTACACATGGGAGAGAGAGAGAGACGACACTAACAGTACACATGGGAGAGAGAGAGAGACGACACTAACAGTACACATGGGAGAGGAGAGAGACGACACTAACAGTACACATGGGAGAGGAGAGAGACGACACTAACAGTACACATGGGAGAGAGAGACGACACTAACAGTACACATGGGAGAGAGAGACGACACTAACAGTACACATGGGAGAGAGAGACGACACTAACAGTACACATGGGAGAGAGAGACGACACTAACAGTACACATGGGAGAGAGAGAGAGACGACACTAACAGTACACATGGGAGAGAGAGAGAGACGACACTAACAGTACACATGGGAGAGAGAGAGAGACGACACTAACAGTACACATGGGAGAGAGAGACGATACTGTCAGTACACATGGGAGAGAGAGACGACACTAACAGTACACATGGGAGAGGAGAGAGACGACCCTAACAGTACACATGGGAGAGGGGAGAGACGACACAGTACACATGGGAGAGGGGAGAGACGACACAGTACACATGGGAGAGGGGAGAGACGACACAGTACACATGGGAGAGGGGAGAGACGACACAGTACACATGGGAGAGGGGAGAGACGACACAGTACACCAAAATCAACAATAATATACACTAGACTGACAGCGACTCTGAGGAACTTATACACCAGTCAAGACAGAGGCGGGTCCCAAGAGTTGAAGACCGTCCCCAGCAAGAACAACCAGGCGAGTGTCCATTATAGCGAGGCTAACGACCACCTAGTATAGAAAAGTGCATATTTTTGAAAGGTTCACTTTTATTTCCAGAAGATAGCATGAAGTTTTTTCGCTTAAAAGCAGAACGTAAAATTGTTTGATACATTTTATGTGATAATGGACAGAGAATTTTCCCCCGAGGGAAGTATTGCTCTTGGGTGTTGACACTGAGGGAAGTATTCCTCTTGGGTATTGACACTGAGGGAAGTATTGCTCTTGGGTGTTGACACTGAGGGAAGTATTGCTCTTGGGTATTGACACTGAGGGAAGTATTGCTCTTGGGTATTGACACTGAGGGAAGTATTGCTCTTGGGTGTTGACACTGAGGGAAGTATTGCTCTTGGGTGTTGACACTGAGGGAAGTATTGCTCTTGGGTGTTGACACTGAGGGAAGTATTCCTCTTGGGTGTTGACACTGAGGGAAGTATTGCTCTTGGGTGTTGACACTGAGGGAAGTATTGCTCTTGGGTGTTGACACTGAGGGAAGTATTGCTCTTGGGTGTTGACACTGAGGGAAGTATTCCTCTTGGGTGTTGACACTGAGGGAAGTATTGCTCTTGAGAATCATCACAACACAGGTGCCACACTCCTGGGTTATACATAAAGTATATAAGAAGGGACGAATTTCATATCTTATGCAGACAGATTCAAATCCAGAGGTGGGCCCACCTCCAGGGGTGGGCCCGCCTCCAGGGGTGGGCCCGCCTCCAGGGGTGGGCCCACCTCCAGGGGTGGGGGCCCCACCTCAAGGAGCGGACCCACCTCAGGGGTGGGCCCATCTCCAGGGGAGGGGCCCACCTCCACAAGGACCACAAGGCACTATGACGAGTCATTCAGGTTCTGGACGCAGCTTTATATTTTGTCGTGATTTTCTGCTTGGCTGATTTGTGGTGGTCGTCTCAGTATGTGTTCCCTGTTTGTTGTGCTGGTGGCTGGCTGGCGCACAATGGTGTGTGTGTGTGTGTGTGTGTGTGTGTGTGTGTGTGTGTGTGTGTGGTGTGTGTGTGTGTGTGTGTGTGTGTGTGTGTGTGTGTGTGTGTGTGGTGTGTGTGTGGTGTGTGTGTGGTGTGTGTGTGTGTGTGTGTGTGTGGTGTGTGTGTGTGTGTGGTGTGTGTGGTGTGTGTGGTGTGTGTGTGTGTGTGTGTGTGTGTGTGTGTGTGTGTGTGTGTGTGTGGTGTGTGTGGTGTGTGTGTGTGTGTGTGTGTGTGTGTGTGTGTGTGTGTGTGTGGGTGTGTGTGTGTGTGGGTGTGTGGGTGTGTGGTGTGTGTGGGTGTGTGGTGTGTGTGTGTGTGTGTGTGTGTGTGTGTGTGTGTGGTGTGTATGTGTGTGTGTGTGTGTGTACTCACCTAATTGTACTCACCTAATTGTGCTTGCGGGGGTTGAGCTCTGGCTCTTTGGTCCCGCCTCTCAACCGTCAATCAACTGGTGTACAGATTCCTGAGCCTATTGGGCTCTATCATATCTACATTTGAAACTGTGAATGGAGTCAGCCTCCACCACATCACTTCCTAATGCATTCCATTTGCTAACTACTCTGACACTGAAAAAGTTCTTTCTAACGTCTCTGTGGCTCATTTGGGTACTCAGCTTCCACCTGTGTCCCCTTGTTCGCGTCCCACCAGTGTTGAAAAGTTCGTCCTTGTTTACCCGGTCGATTCCCCTGAGGATTTTGTAGGTTGTGATCATGTCCCCCCTTACTCTTCTGTCTTCCAGTGTCGTGAGGTGCATTTCCCGCAGCCTTTCCTCATAACTCATGCCTCTTAGTTCTGGGACTAGTCTAGTAGCATACCTTTGGACTTTTTCCAGCTTCGTCTTGTGCTTGACAAGGTACGGGCTCCATGCTGGGGCCGCATACTCCAGGATTGGTCTTACATATGTGGTGTACAAGATTCTGAATGATTCCTTACACAGGTTCCTGAACGCCGTTCTGATGTTAGCCAGCCTCGCATATGCCGCAGACGTTATTCTCTTTATGTGGGCTTCAGGAGACAGGTTTGGTGTGATATCAACTCCTAGATCTTTCTCTCTGTCTGTTTCATTAAGTACTTCATCTCCTATTCTGTATCCTGTGCCTGGCCTCCTGTTTCCACTGCCTAGTTTCATTACTTTGCATTTACTCGGGTTGAACTTCAACAGCCATTTGTTGGACCATTCACTCAGTCTATCCAGGTCATCTTGTAGCCTCCTACTATCATCCTCTGTTTCAATCCTCCTCATAATTTTTGCATCGTCGGCAAACATTGAGAGGAACGAATCTATACCCTCTGGGAGATCATTTACATATACCAGAAACAGTATAGGTCCGAGGACTGACCCCTGCGGGACTCCACTTGTGACGTCTCGCCAATCTGAGACTTCACCCCTCACACAGACTCGTTGTCTCCTGTTGCTTAGGTATTCCTCTATCCACCGGAGTACCTTCCCTCTCACTCCAGCCTGCATCTCCAACTTTCGCACTAGCCTCTTGTGTGGCACTGTATCAAAGGCTTTCTGACAATCCAAAAATATGCAGTCTGCCCACCCTTCTCTTTCTTGCCTTATTTTTGTTGCCTGGTCGTAGAATTCAAGTAACCCTGTGAGGCAGGACCTGCCATCCCTGAACCCATGTTGATGCTGTGTTACAAAGTTCCTTCGCTCCAGATGCTCCACTAGTTTTTTTCGCACAATCTTCTCCATCAGCTTGCATGGTATGCAGGTTAGGGACACTGGCCTGTAGTTCAGTGCCTCCTGTCTATCCCCTTTCTTGTATATCGGGACTACGTTAGCTGCTTTCCAAATATCTGGCAGTTCCCCTGTTGCCAGTGATTTGTTATACACTATGGAGAGTGGTAGGCTCAGTTCTCTTGCTCCTTCCTTTAGAACCCAAGGGGAGATTCCATCTGGGCCTATAGCCTTCGTCACGTCCAACTCTAGTAAACACTTCCTTACTTCCCCACTGGTAATCTCAAACTCTTCCAGTGGTTCCTGGTTAGCTATTCCCTCACTTACCTCTGGAATTTCTCCTTGTTCTAAGGTGAAGACCTCCTGGAATTTCTTATTCAATTCCTCACACACTTCCTTGTCATTTGTAGTGAATCCTTCCGCCCCTATCCTTAATCTCATAACCTGTTCCTTTACTGTTGTTTTTCTCCTAATGTGGCTATGCAACAATTTAGGCTGAGTCTTTGCCTTGCTTGCGATGTCATTTTCGTATTGTCTTTCTGCCTCTCTTCTCATCCTGACATATTCATTCCTGGCATTCTGGTATCTTTCTCTGCTCTCCAGTGTCCTGTTATTCCTATAGTTTCTCCATGCCCTTTTACTTTGCTGCTTAGCTAGCCTACATCTTTGATTAAACCATGGGTTTCTCATCTTCATTTCTCTGTTTTCCTTTTGGACTGGGACAAACTTGTTTGCTGCGTCCTTGCACTTCTGCGTGATGTAATCCATCATATCTTGGGCCGTCTTTCCCCTGAGCTCTGTTTCCCATGCTATATCTGTTAGGAATTTTCTTATCCCCTCATAGTTTCCCTTTCGGTATGCTAACCTTTTGGTTTCGGTATCCCTCCTCGAGTTCAATAACCCTTCTTCAATCAAGTACTCAAACACCAGTACACTGTGGTCGCTCATTCCTACTGGGTCCTCAAAACCGATTTCTCTTATGTCGGAGTCGTTCAGAGTGAAGACTAGGTCGAGTCTCGCTGGTTCGTCATTGCCTCTCATCCTTGTGGGTTCTCCGACATGCTGCGTTAAAAGTTGATTGTCACCACCTCCAATAGTTTGGCTCTCCACGTATCCTCGCCTCCATGCGGTTCCTTGTTCTCCCAGTCAATCTTTCCGTGATTGAAGTCGCCCATGATGAGCAGGTGGGATCTATTTCTACAGGCAGCAGAGGCTGCCCTCTCAATTATAGTGTTAACTGCCTTGTTGTTGTTTTCATACTCTTGACTGGGTCTCCTGTCATTTGGTGGAGGGTTGTATATTACTGCTACTACTATTCTTGGTCCTCCCATTGTTATGGTGCCTGCTATGTAGTCTCTGAACTCCTCACAGCCCGGGATGGCCATCTCCTTAAAACTCCATTCCCTTCTCATGAGTAGGGCCACTCCGCCTCCTCCTCTACCTTCCCTCTCTTTCCTTATTACTGTATACTCCTGGGGAAACACGGCATTCGTTATGATTCCAGAGAGTTTTGTTTCAGTGTGTGTGTGTGTGTGTGTGTGTGTGTGTGTGTGTGTGTGTGTGTGTGTGTGTGTGTGGTGTGTGTGTGTGGTGTGTGGTGTGTGTGTGTGTGTGTGTGTGTGTGTGTGTGTGTGTGTGTGTGTGTGGTGTGTGTGTGTGTGGTGTGTGTGTGTGTGTGTGTGTGTGTGTGTGTGTGTGTGTGTGTGTGTGTGTGTGTGTGGTGTGTGTGGTGTGGTTGGTGTGGTGTGTGTGTGTGTGTGTGGTGTGTGTGGTGTGTGTGGTGTGGTTGGTGTGGGGTTGGTGTGGGGGGTGTGTGTGTGTGTGTGTGTGTGTGTGTGTGTGTGTGTGTGTGTGTCTTACTGTACTCACCTATTTGTGCTTGCGGGGGTTGAGCTTTGGCTCTTTGGTCCAGCCTCTCAACCGTCAATCAACTGGTGTACAGATTCCTGAGCCTACTGGGCTCTATCATATCTACATTTGAAACTGTGTATGGAGTCAGCCTCCACCACATCACTGCCTAATGCATTCCATCTGTTAACTACTCTGACACTGAAAAAGTCCTTTCTAACGTCCCTGTGGCTCATGTGGGTACTCAGTTTCCACCTGTGTCCCCTTGTTCGCGTACCACCCGTGTTAAACAGTTTGTCCTTATCTACCCCTGTCAATTCCCCTGATAATTTTGTAGGTAGTGATCATGTCTCCCCTTACTCTTCTGTCTTCTAATGTCGTGAGGTGCATTTCCCGCAGCCTTTCCTCGTAACTCATGCCTCTTAGTTCTGGGACTAGTGTTGTGGTATACCTCTGAACATTTTCCAGCTTCGTCTTGTGTTTGGCAAGGTACGGGCTCCATGCTGGGGCCGCATACTCCAGGATTGGTCTTACATATGTGGAATTCAAGGTTCTAAAGGATTCCTTACTTATGTTCCTTAAGGCTGTTCTGATGTTAGCCAGCTTCGCATATGCTGTAGATGTAATTCTTTTTATATGAGCAGGAGACAGGTTTGATGTTATATCTACTCCTAGATCTTTCTCTCTGTCCGTTTCATGAAGTACTTCATCTCCTATTCTGTATCCTGTGTCTGGCCTCCTCTTTCCACCGCCTAGTTTCATTACTTTGCATTTGCTTGGGTTGAACTTCAACAGCCATTTGTTGGACCATTCATTCAGTCTGTCTAGGTCATCTTGTAGTCTCCTACTATCATCCTCTGTTTCAATCCTTCTCATAATTTTTGCATCATCAGCAAACAGTGAGAGAAACGAGTCTATACCTTCTGGGAGATCATTTACATATATCAGAAACATTATAGGTTCAAGGACTGACCCCTGCGGGACTCCACTTGTGACGTCTCGCCAATCTGAGACCTCACCCCTCACAGTGCACAGTGACTCGCTGACTTCTGTTGCCTAGGTACTCCCTTATCCAATGGAGTACCTTCCCTTTCACTCCAACCTGGCAATCCAAAAATATACAGTCTGCCCTCCCCTCTCTTTCTTGCCTGATTTTTGCTGCCTGGTCGTAGAATTCAAGTAACCCTGTGAGGCAGGACCTGCCATCCCTGAACCCATGTTGATGCTGTGTTACAAAGTTCTTTCGCTCCAGATGTTCCACTAGCTTTTTTCTCATAATCTTCTCCATCAGCTTGCATGGTATGCAGGTTAGGGACACTGGCCTGTAGTTCAGTGCATCCTGTCTATCCCCTTTCTTGTATATCGGGACTACATTAGCCGCTTTCCAAATTCCTGGCAGTTCCCCTGTTGCCAGTAATTTGTTATCCACTATGGAGAGTGGCAGGCACAGTGCTTCTGCTCCTTCCTTTAGTATCCAAGGGGAGATTCCATCTGGGTCTATAGCCTTTATCACATCCAACTCTAGTACACACTTTCTTACTTCCACACTGGTAATCTCAAACTCTTCTAGTTATTCCTTGTTAACTATTCCCTCTCTTATCTCTGGAATTTCTCCTTGCTCTAAGGTGAAGACCTCCTGGAATTTCTTATGCAGTTCCTCACGCACTTCCTTGTCGTTTGTAGTGAATCCTTCTGCCCCTATCCTTAATTTCATAACCTGTTCCTTTACTGTTGTTTTCTCCTGATGTGGCTATGCAACAATTTAGGCTGAGTCTTTGCCTTGCTTGCGATGTCATTTTCGTATTGTCTTTCTGCCTCTCTTCTCAACCCGACATATTCATTCCTAGCACTCTGGTATCTTTCTCTGCTCTCCAGTGTCCTGTTATTCCTATAGTTTCTCCATGCCCTTTTGCTCTGCTGCTTAACTAGCTGACATCTCTGGTTAAACCATGGGTTTCTCTTGTTCATTTCATTGTTTTCATTTTGACATTCATTGACACATCTGCGTCTCGAGCTTCTATGACCCATCGTTCTGTTGTTTCTTGCACTGAACAATGCTATTTTGTCTACCTTATCAATTTCCCTTTGAATCTTGTACGTTCTTATTATGTCCCTCCCTATCTCCCTCTTCCTCCAGTGTGGAATGGTGCAGTTCCCTCAGTCTTTCCTCTTTCAGTCTTTCCTCGCCACACACAGCGAGGCTCCACACCGGAGAGCCACACATAGCGAGGCTCCACACCGGAGAGAGCCACACATAGCGAGGCTCCACACCGGAGAGAGCCACACATAGCGAGGCTCCACACCGGAGAGAGCCACACATAGCGAGGCTCCACACCGGAGAGAGCCACACATAGCGAGGCTCCACACCGGAGAGAGCCACACACAGCGAGGCTCCACACCGAAGAGAGCCACACATAGCGAGGCTCCACACCGGAGAGCCACACACACAGCGAGGCTCCACACCGGAGAGTCACACACAGCGAGGCTCCACACCGGAGAGTCATACATAGCGAGGCTCCACACCGGAGAGCCACACACAGCGAGGCTCCACACCGGAGAGCCACACACAGCGAGGCTCCACACCGGAGAGCCACACACAGCGAGGCTCCACACCGGAGAGCCACATACAGCGAGGCTCCACACCGGAGAGCCACACACAGCGAGGCTCCACACCGGAGAGAACCACACACAGCGAGGCTCCACACCGGAGAGAGCCACACACAGCGAGACTCCACACCGGAGAGCCACACACAGCGAGGCTCCACACCGGAGAGAACCCCACACAGCGAGGCTCCACACCGGAGAGCCACACACTGCGAGGCTCCACACCGGAGAGCCACACACAGCGAGGCTTCACACCGGAGAGAGCCACACACAGCGAGGCTCCACACCGGAGAGAGCCACACACAGCGAGGCTTCATACCGGAGAGAGCCACACACACAGCGAGGCTCCACACCGGAGAGAGCCACACACAGCGAGGCTTCATACCGGAGAGAGCCACACACACAGCGAGGCTCCACACCGGAGAGAGCCACAGCGGGGCTCCACACCGGAGAGAGCCACACACAGCGGGGCTCCACACCGGAGAGAGCCACAAACAGCGGGGCTTTACACTGGAGAGAGCCACACACAGCGGGGCTCCACACCGGAGAGAGCCACACACAACGAGGCTCCACACCGGAGAGAGCCACACCGGAGAGAGCCACACACAGCGAGGCTCCACACCGGAGAGAGCCACACACAGTGAGGCTCCACACCGGAGAGAGCCACACACAGCGAGGCTCCACACCGGAGAGAGCCACACACAGCGAGGCTCCACACCGGAGAGAGCCACACACAGCGGGGCTCCACACCGGAGAGAGCCACACACAGCGAGGCTCCACACCGGAGAGAGCCACACACAGCGGGGCTCCACACCGGAGAGAGCCACAAACAGCGAGGCTCCACACCGGAGAGAGCCACACACAGCGGGGCTCCACACCGGAGAGAGCCACACACAGCGGGGCTCCACACCGGAGAGAGCCTCACACAGCGAGGCTCCACACCGGAGAGAGCCTCACACAGCGAGGCTCCACACCGGAGAGAGCCACACACACAGCGGGGCTCCACACCGGAGAGAGCCACACACAGCGGGGCTCCACACCGGAGAGAGCCACACACAGCGAGGCTCCACACCGGAGAGAGCCACACACACAGCGGGGCTCCACACCGGAGAGAGCCACACACAGCGGGGCTCCACACCGGAGAGAGCCACACACAGCGAGGCTCCACACCGGAGAGAGCCACACACAGCGAGGCTCCACACCGGAGAGAGCCACACACAGCGAGGCTCCACACCGGAGAGCCACACACAGCGAGGCTCCACACCGGAGAGAGCCACACACAGCGAGGCTCCACACCGGAGAGAGCCACACACAGCGAGGCTCCACACCGGAGAGAGCCACACGTACACCGACCATCTTCACTTTTATTGTCCTCTTCTGCTTTCATTTCCTGTTGCTTTGTGAGCCTCATGTGTCATTACCACCCGTCCTCCTCCTCCTCCTCCTCCCTCACCCTCCTATACCCTCCTCCTATATGGGCACAATAAAACCGCTGGATATAAAAATTTTCGCGCCAAAATAGTCGTGAAGAAGTATTGTAATATATCACCAACCATTTTCATTATATATATATATATATATATATATATATATATATATATATATATATATATATATATATATATATATATATATAGACAGGAAGGTACACTGAGTTGTGAGAGTACATAATACTGGCTCCTTAAATTCTTCCAAAGCCACTAACACGCACAGCCTGTTGGGCAGCATATATTTAACATTTATATATAATTTATACATTATATTTGTATATTAAAATTTATATATTTTCGGGTACAGAATATTTTTAAAAGCGATTTTAGAGTTGGAAAGCGCCCCATATGCTAAGATAATATAATTTGTACTCAATTGTGCTTGGGAGGGGTTGAGCTTTGGCTCTTTGGTCCCGCCTCTCAACCGCCTCTTGTGTGTTGCTCTAGTGACAGTCTAGTATCTAGAACCACCCCTAGAACTCGTCCCTGTGTCAGAGTTCCTAAATGTTTCTCCACATAAAATGTAGCTTGTGTCTGGTCTATTTTCTCCTATTCCACATTTCATAAACATGGCATTTATTCCCATTAAATTCCATTTGACAAGTGTTGCTCCATACCCTTATTTTTGTCCAGATCACCATGAAGTGCACTGCAACGGTGAAGGTCTTGAAGTGCACTGCAATGGTGTTGGTCGTGAAGTGCACTGCAATGGTGTAGGTCTTAGTGCACTGCAATGGTGTAGGTCATGAAGTGCACTGCAATGGTGTAGGTCATGAAGTGCACTGCAATGGTGTAGGTCTTAGTGCACTGCAATGGTGTAGGTCGTGAAGTGCACTGCAATGGTGTAGGTCGTGAAGTGCACTGCAATGGTGTTGGTCGTGAAGTGCACTGCAATGGTGTAGGTTTTGAAGTGCACTGCAATGGTGTAGGTCTTAGTGCACTGCAATGGTGTAGGTCTTAGTGCACTGCAATGGTGTAGGTCTTAGTGCACTGCAATGGTGTAGGTCGTGAAGTGCACTGCAATGGTGTAGGTCTTAGTGCACTGCAATGGTGTAGGTCTTAGTGCACTGCAATGGTGTAGGTCTTGAAGTGCACTGCAACGGTGAAGGTCTTGAAGTGCACTGCAACGGTGAAGGTCTTGAAGTGCACTGCAACGGTGAAGGTCTTGAAGTGCACTGCAATGGTGTAGGTCTTCGAGTGCACTGCAATGGTGTAGGTCTTCGAGTGCACTGCAATGGTGTAGGTCTTCGAGTGCACTGCAATGGTGTAGGTCTTCGAGTGCACTGCAATGGTGTAGGTCTTGAAGTGCACTGCAATGGTGTAGGTCTTGAAGTGCACTGCAATGGTGTAGGTCTTGAAGTGCACTGCAATGGTGTAGGTCTTAGTGCACTGCAATGGTGTAGGTCTTTGAGTGCACTGCAACGGTGTAGGTCATAAAGTGCACTGCAATGGTGTAGGTCTTTGAGTGCACTGCAACGGTGTAGGTCATGAAGTGCACTGCAACGGTGTAGGTCATGAAGTGCACTGCAATGGTGTAGGTCATGAAGTGCACTGCAATGGTGTAGGTCTTAGTGCACTGCAATGGTGTAGGTCTTTGAGTGCACTGCAACGGTGTAGGTCATAAAGTGCACTGCAATGGTGTAGGTCTTTGAGTGCACTGCAACGGTGTAGGTCATGAAGTGCACTGCAACGGTGTAGGTCATGAAGTGCACTGCAATGGTGTAGGTCATGAAGTGCACTGCAATGGTGTAGGTCTTAGTGCACTGCAATGGTGTAGGTCTTAGTGCACTGCAATGGTGTAGGTCTTAGTGCACTGCAATGGTGTAGGTCTTAGTGCACTGCAACGGTGTAGGTCATGAAGTGCACTGCAATGGTGTAGGTCTTAGTGCACTGCAATAGTGTACGTCTTAGTGCACTGCAATAGTGTAGGTCTTGAGTTTTCTTGTACCACATCGGCCCCAACAAACATGGTCATATATAGGTATGAATTCTTGTTGGTAGATGGTATATGTATAGGAGGAACAGCTGGTACAGGAGCTGTACCCTGAGGTACTGGTACAAGAGCTGTACCCTGAGGTAGTGGTACAAGAGCTGTACCCTGAGGTAGTGGTACAGGAGCTGTACCCTGAGGTACTGGTACAAGAGCTGTACCCTGAGGTAGTGGTACAAGAGCTGTACCCTGAGGTACTGGTACAAGAGCTGTACCCTGAGGTAGTGGTACAGGAGCTGTACCCTGAGGTAGTGGTACAGGAGCTGTACCCTGAGGTAGAGGTACAAGAGCTGTACCCTGAGGTACTGGTACAAGAGCTGTACCCTGAGGTAGTGGTACAGGAGCTGTACCCTGAGGTAGTGGTACAGGAGCTGTACCCTGAGGTAGAGGTACAAGAGCTGTACCCTGAGGTACTGGTACAAGAGCTGTACCCTGAGGTACTGGTACAAGAGCTGTACCCTGAGGTAGTGGCACAAGAGCTGTACCCTGAGGTAGTGGTACAGGAGCTGTACCCTGAGGTAGTGGTACAGGAGCTGTACCCTGAGGTAGTGGTACAAGAGCTGTACCCTGAGGTAGTGGTACAGGAGCTGTACCCTGAGGTAGTGGTATAAGAGCTGTACCCTGAGGTAGTGGTACAAGAGCTGTACCCTGAGGTAGTGGTACAGGAGCTGTACCCTGAGGTAGTGGTACAAGAGCTGTACCCTGAGGTACTGGTACAAGAGTGTACCCTGAGGTAGTGGTACAAGAGCTGTACCCTGAGGTAGTGGTATAAGAGCTGTACCTTGAGGTAGTGGTACAGGAGCTGTACCTTGAGGTAGTGGTACAAGAGTGTACCCAGAGGTAGTGGTACAAGAGTGTACCCTGAGGTAGTGGTACAAGAGTGTACCCTGAGGTACTGGTACAAGAACTGTACCCTGAGGTAGTGGTACAAGAGCTGTATCCTGAGGTAGTGGTACAAGAGTGTACCCTGAGGTAGTGGTACAAGAGCTGTACCCTGAGGTAGTGGTACAAGAGTGTACCCTGAGGTAATGGTATAGGAGCTGTACCCTGAGGTAGTGGTACAAGAACTGTACCCTGAGGTAGTGGTACAAGAGCTGTACTCTGAGGTAGTGGTACAAGAGCTGTACCCTGAGGTAGAGGTACAAGAGCTGTACCCTGAGGTAGTGGTACAAGAGTGTACCCTGAGGTACTGGTACAAGAGCTGTACCCTGAGGTAGTGGTACAAGAGTGTACCCTGAGGTAGTGGTACAAGAGTGTACCCTGAGGTACTGGTACAAGAGTGTACCCTGAGGTAGTGGTACAAGAGCTGTACCCTGAGGTACTGGTACAAGAGCTGTACCCTGAGGTAGTGGTATAAGAGCTGTACCTTGAGGTAGTGGTACAAGAGTGTACCCTGAGGTACTGGTACAAGAGCTGTACCCTGAGGTAGTGGTATAAGAGCTGTACCCTGAGGTAGTGGTACAAGAGCTGTACCCTGAGGTAGTGGTACAAGAGCTGTACCCTGAGGTAGTGGTAATAGAGCTGTACCCTGAGGTAGTGGTACAAGAGCTGTACCCTGAGGTAGTGGTACAGGAGCTGTACCCCGAGGTAGTGGTGCAAGAGTTGTACCCTGAGGTAGTGGTACAAGAGTTGTACCCTGAGGTACTGGTACAAGAGCTGTACCCTGAGGTAGTGGTACAAGAGCTGTACCTTGAGGTAGTGGTACAAGAGTGTACCCTGAGGTAGTGGTATAAGAGCTGTACCTTGAGGTAGTGGTACAAGAGTGTACCCTGAGGTAGTGGTACAAGAGCTGTACCCTGAGCTAGTGGTACAAGAGCTGTACCCTGAGGTAGAGGTACAAGAGCTGTACCCTGACGTAGTGGTACAAGAGCTGTACCCTGAGGTAGTGGTACAAGAGCTGTACCCTGAGGTAGTGGTACAAGAGCTGTACCCTGAGGTACTGGTACAAGAGCTGTACCCTGAGGTACTGGTACAAGAGCTGTACCCTGAGGTACTGGTACAAGAGCTGTACCCTGAGGTACTGGTACAAGAGCTGTACCCTGAGGTACTGGTACAAGAGCTGTACCCAGAGGTAGTAGTACAAGAGCTGTACCCTGAGGTAGTGGTACAAGAGCTGTACCCTGAGGTACTGGTACAAGAGCTGTACCCTGAGGTAGTGGTACAAGAGCTGTACCCTGAGGTAGTGGTACAAGAGCTGTACCCTGAGGTACTGGTACAAGAGCTGTACCCTGTGTTACGGAAAAGTGGACGAATAGAGCAGTGGCTATTCTGGCTGGTGGAATGCCAATCACATTAAAATAAAAGGAGAAAAACAAAAGTAAACAAAACTGCTTCTGCTTCTAAATCTCTTTACAGTGTAAAAATTCCGGGATAAAATCCAAAGAATGGAAAAACTTAAATATTTAATATAAAAAATGACTTGAACAATAAATAAAACATGTCCCCAATGATACTTGGCTAGAACAATGCAAAATATAAACATGTGACATACGTTAATAGCAAAATTAAAGGTGCAGAACACTTTATACACTAGCTGCTTGAGTCTAGCGAGACTCGGGGGAGCGAGAGTAGATCTTGCAGCTAGGAGCACTGAAGAGTATTCTGAGGTCTGGCCAGTGGTGAGCTGTTTATACACGGCCTGGTCCACTGTAGGTGGCGCTGGTGTGCGGGTAATTGTCGCCGGCAGTTTTAAACAAGCACTCGGCTGGTTGACCAGTGAGTGAGCCGGCTCTAGACAGCAGGTGTGTGCAGGTGTGTTGGGCACTTGGGGGGGGGGGAGATAGTGGTGGCGTCTAGACACGGCTTCTAAGAACGTATTGTCATTGTTCTTGATGTTAATTTCTTACACTGGAGTATACAGATATGTTGTTGAATAGACGGTAAATAGGCAGAATATCCTTGCTTGAGCTAGGGATTTCCGTAACACCTGAGATAGGGTACAGCTCCTGTACCACTGAGAACAACAGAACAACAACAGCTGTTGTTCCAGAACAACAACAGCTGTTGTTCCAGAACAACAACTTCTGAAGGACTCTGTCAAGTCTTTTTCAGGTCCAGATAAATACAATCAACCCAACCACCTCTTTCCTGTAGAGTCTCTGTGGCTCTATCATAAATCCTAAGTAGATTTCTTACACAGGATCTTCCTGTTCGGAAGCCAGACTGTTATAATATTTTTCCAGGTGTTCCACCCATTTGGTTTGAAGTATTTTTCTGGCGCTTTGACTACTGCGCTTGTCAACGATACGGGTCTATAATTTACAGGGTCTTCTCGGCTACCATTTTTAGAAATAGGAACTATGTTTGCCTTTTTCCATATATCTGATAAGATTCCTGTACGTAACGATGCCTGAAAAATCAGTAGGAGTGCTCAGCTCAGGAGTGCTCAGCTCAGGAGTACTCAGCTCAGGAGTACTCAGCTCAGGAGTACTCAGCTCAGGAGTACTCAGCCCAGGAGTACTCAGCTCAGGAGTACTCAGCTCAGGAGTACTCAGCCCAGGAGTACTCAGCTCAGGAGTACATTCTCTCAAACCTGATGGTGAGTCTCCATGTGGGCCAAGTCCTGTGTTTCTTCCTAACTCCCACAGCAATGTTTATACAGGGACTTCCTCTCCAACCACCTCTATGTACTCTACGTGTTCTATGACATTGGGATTTTGTCTCGGTCTTCTGAAAACCTTCGCACGAACACTTTAGAACGGTTCGTTCAGTGTTCAGCGCATTTCCTTTCCATTCTGTGTGAAACTGTTGCCCATTCTCCATCTTTATCTTTTATCTTTTACATGCTATTTGTTTTTAATAATTCCAGCAAGTACTTACCTAGTTGTGCTTGCGGGGGTTGAGCTCTGGCTCTTTGGTCCTGCCTCTCAACTGCCAATCAACTGGTGTACAGGTTCTGTCATATCTCCACTTGAAACTGTGTATGGAGTCAGCCTCCATCACATCACTTCCTAATGCATCCATGTGTGTGTGTGTGTGTGTGTGTGTGTGTGTGTGTGTGTGTGTGTGTGTGTGTGTGTGTGTGTGTGTGTGTGTGTGTGTGTGAGGTTGTGTGTGTGTGTGAGGTTGTGTGTGTGTGTGAGGTTGTGTGTGTGTGTGAGGTTGTGTGTGTGTGTGAGGTTGTGTGTGTGTGTGTGAGGTTGTGTGTGTGAGGTTGTGTGTGTGAGGTTGTGTGTGTGAGGTTGTGTGTGTGTGTGAGACTAGGAACAAATACAGACATACACCATACACTGTAAATACCCGGTTCTGTCAGAGTGAAACATTAATTTTTAAAATTCATGAACACTTTGCTAATTAAAACTTTTAAGATATTAGGAAAAGTTTGTAATATAATTTTGACCAGAGGTAAGTTAAGCTTGTTGGAAATATATATAATTTGTCCTGGACAACGAAACCTTCCAAAACTAAACAAATTCCTAACTGCTAAATTTTTCATTAAGATCATCAAGAGGTTTGCTTAAGTTATCGCTCAGAGTACAAGGCCAGCTTATGACCGCGGGTCCTTATGTCAAAATGTTGTATCTTTGTCTTATTGTTTAGTCCTTGTGGGGTGAGGGAGCGTCTCTGCCAGACACACTCTCCTGGCGGGGAAAATGTCTCTCCTGGTGGGTAAAATGTCTCTCCTGGTGGGGGAAATGTCTCTCCTGGTGGGGGAAATGTCTCTCCTGGTGGGGGAAATGTCTCTCCTGGTGGGGGAAACGTCTCTCCTGGTGGGGGAAACGTCTCTCCTGGTGGGGAAAATGTCTCTTCTGGTGGGGAAAACGTCTCTCCTGGTGGGGAACACGTCTCTCCTGGTGGGGAACACGTCTCTCCTGGTGGGGAACACGTCTCTCCTGGTGGGGAACACGTCTCTCCTGGTGGGGAAAATGTCTCTCCTGGTGGGGAAAATGTCTCTCCTGGTGGGGAAAATGTCTCTCCTGGTAGGGAAAATGTCTCTCCTGGTAGGGAAAATGTCTCTCCTGGTGGGGAAAATGTCTCCCTTGGTGGGGAACATGTCTCTCCTGGTGGGGAAAATGTCTCCCTTGGTGGGGAACATGTCTCTCCTGGTGGGGAAAATGTCTCCCTTGGTGGGGAACATGTCTCTCCTGGTGGGGAAAATGTCTCCCTTGGTGGGGAACATGTCTCTCCTGGCGGGGAAAATGTCACTTGCGCATCAAACAAAACTTTTCTTTGTCCTGCTTGGTCATGGTATTATTATTGGACGCCACGACCCCTCAGATGACACCACCACCCCTCAGATGACACCACCACCCCTCAGATGACGCCACCACCCCTCAGATGATGCCACCACCCCTCAGATGACACCACCACCCCTCAGATGACGCCGCCACCCCTCAGATGACGCCACCACCCCTCAGATGACGCCACCACCCCTCAGATGACGCCACCACCCCTCAGATGACGCCACCACCCCTCAGATGACACCACCACCCCTCAGATGACGCCACCACCCCTCAGATGATGCCACCACCCCTCAGATGATGCCACCACCCCTCAGATGACACCACCACCCCTCAGATGACGCCACCACCCCTCAGATGACGCCACCACCCCTCAGAGGACGCCACCACCCCTCAGATGACGCCACCACCCCTCAGATGACGCCACCACCCCTCAGATGATGCCACCACCCCTCAGATGACGCCACCACCCCTCAGATGACGCCACCACCCCTCAGATGACACCACCACCCCTCAGATGACACCACCACCCCTCAGATGACACCACCACCCCTCAGATGACACCACCACCCCTCAGATGACGCCACCACCCCTCAGATGACGCCACCACCCCTCAGATGACGCCACCACCCCTCAGATGACGCCACCACCCCTCAGATGACGCCACCACCCCTCAGATGACGCCACCACCCCTCAGATGACGCCACCACCCCTCAGATGACGCCACCACCCCTCAGATGACGCCACCACCCCTCAGATGACGCCACCACCCCTCAGATGACGCCACCACCCCTCAGATGACGCCACCACCCCTCAGATGACGCCACCACCCCTCAGATGACACCACCACCCCTCAGATGACACCACCACCCCTCAGATGACACCACCACCCCTCAGATGACACCACCACCCCTCAGATGACACCACCCCTCAGATGACGCCACCACCCCTCAGATGACGCCACCACCCCTCAGATGACGCCACCACCCCTCAGATGACGCCACCACCCCTCAGATGACACCACCACCCCTCAGATGACACCACCACCCCTCAGATGACACCACCACCCCTCAGATGACACCACCACCCCTCAGATGACACCACCACCCCTCAGATGACGCCACCACCCCTCAGATGACGCCACCACCCCTCAGATGACGCCACCACCCCTCAGATGACGCCACCACCCCTCAGATGACGCCACCATCCCTCAGATGACGCCACCACCCCTCAGATGACGCCACCACCCCTCAGATGACGCCACCACCCCTCAGATGACGCCACCACCCATCAGATGACGCCACCACCCATCAGATGACGCCACCACCCCTCAGATGACGCCACCACCCCTCAGATGACGCCACCACCCCTCAGATGACACCACCACCCCTCAGATGACGCCATCTCCCCTCAGATGACGCCACTACCCCTCAGATGACACCACCACCCCTCAGATGACGCCACTACCCCTCAGATGACTCCACCACCCCTCAGATGATGCCACCACCCCTCAGATGACACTACCATCCCTCAGATGACGCCACTACCCCTCAGATGACACCACCACCCCTCAGATGACGCCACCACCCCTCAGATGATGCCACCACCCCTCAGATGACACCACCACCCCTCAGACGACGCCACCACCCCTCAGACGACACCACCACCCCTCAGACCACACCACCACCCCTCAGATGACACCACCACCCTTCAGACGACACCACCATCCCTCAGATGACACCACCACCCCTCAGACCACACCACCACCCCTCAGATGACACCACCACCCCTCAGACGACACCACCATCCCTCAGATGACACCACCACCCTTCAGACGACACCACCATCCCTCAGATGGCACCACCACCCCTCAGACGACACCACCACCCCTCAGACCACACCACCACCCCTCAGATGACACCACCACCCTTCAGACGACACCACCATCCCTCAGATGACACCACCACCCCTCAGACCACACCACCACCCCTCAGATGACACCACCACCCCTCAGACGACACCACCATCCCTCAGATGACACCACCACCCTTCAGACGACACCACCATCCCTCAGATGGCACCACCACCCCTCAGACGACACCACCACCCCTCAGATGGCACCACCACCCCTCAGATGGCACCACCACCCCTCAGACGACACCACCACCCCTCAGATGACACCACCATCCCTCAGATGGCACCACCACCCCTCAGACGACACCACCACCCCTCAGATGGCACCACCACCCCTCAGATGGCACCACCACCCCTCAGACGACACCACCACCCCTCAGATGGCACCACCACCCCTCAGACGACACCACCACCCCTCAGACGACACCACCACCCCTCAGATGACACCACCACCCCTCAGATGACACCACCACCCCTCAGATGACACCACCATCCCTCAGATGGCACCACCACCCCTCAGATGACACCACCATCCCTCAGATGGCACCACCACCCCTCAGACCACACCACCACCCCTCAGATGACACCACCACCCCTCAGATGACACCACCATCCCTCAGACGACACCACCATCCCTCAGACGACACCACCACCCCTCAGACGACACCACCACCCCTCAGATGACACCACCACCCCTCAGATGACACCACCACCCCTCAGATGGCACCACCACCCCTCAGACGACACCACCACCCCTCAGATGACACCACCACCCCTCAGATGGCACCACCACCCCTCAGACGACACCACCACCCCTCAGACGACACCACCCTTCAGACGACACCACCATCCCTCAGATGACACCACCACCCCTCAGACCACACCACCACCCCTCAGATGACACCACCACCCCTCAGATGACACCACCATCCCTCAGATGGCACCACCACCCCTCAGATGACACCACCCTTCAGACGACACCACCACCCCTCAGACGACACCACCACCCCTCAGATGACACCACCATCCCTCAGATGACACCACCACCCCTCAGATGACACCACCACCCCTCAGATGACACCACCACCCCTCAGATGACACCACCACCCCTCAGACGACACCACCACCCCTCAGACGACACCACCACCCCTCAGACGACACCACCACCCCTCAGATGACACCACCATCCCTCAGATGACACCACCACCCCTCAGACGACACCACCATCCCTCAGATGACACCACCACCCCCACAGTGTGAGGGAAGACCACTGGCACAGTCTCAGAAATTTATGGATATAGAAGGTTCTCTACTCTAGTACTGCCAAGACTCTCCATCACTCCCCCCCCCCCTCTCCTTCCTTGGTGTGCCCCTTCCCGTGTCCTCTCCCCCCCCCGTGTCCTCTCCCCCGTGTCCTCTCTCCCCGTGTCCTCTCCCCCCCGTGTCCTCTCTCCCCGTGTCCTCTCCCCCCCGTGTCCTCTCTCCCCGTGTCCTCTCTCCCCGTGTCCTCTCTCCCCGTGTTCTCTCCCTGCCACACTCTGGACTCTCTAAGTTTATGGAGTGGATATTCCACACGACCAGGAGAAAATTATATGGTACTGTGTAGTGAAGGCGGAAGAGCGTAGATAGCTACACTCAGAGAGAGAGAGAGAGAGAGAGAGAGAGAGAGAGAGAGAGAGAGAGAGAGAGAGAGAGAGAGAGCATGTACGTATTTACATGCTACGAACGGACATGCTCTTCTTGACAGCTCTTGCACCACGAACTTGAACGAATCCGCCAATATTGTTGTCAACAACAATTACAGCAATACAGAATTCGACGAAATCGTAAATAAGTCGCTGGGCCGCCATCTGACTGTGGATAATCAATCCTCAGGGAGTGATTAGGGATAATCAGTACCAGTGTATGATAAAAATACATTCACTCATACAAGAATGATGAGGTAATACCAGACACAATTGACAGGAATAATTGACATGGCAGGAGATAATCCTGGTATGTTATATGGCAGGATATAATCCTGGTATGTCTCTTGGCAGGATATAATCCTGGTATGTCTCTTGGCAGGATATAATCCTGGTATGTCTCATGGCAGGATATAATCCTGGTATGTCTCATGGCAGGATATAATCCTGGTATGCCCTATGGCAGGATATAATCCTGGAATGTTATATGGCAGGATATAATAGCATATGCCAGGTTACTCCAGGTCACGCCGAGTCACTCCAGGTCACGCCGAGTCACTCCAGGTCACGCCGAGTCACTCCAGGTCACGCCGAGTCACTCCAGGTCACGCCGAGTCACTCCAGGTCACGCCGAGTCACGCCGAGTCACTCTAGGTCACGCCGAGTCACTCCAGGTCACGCCGAGTCACTCCAGGTCACGCCGAGTCACTCCAGGTCACGCCGAGTCACTCCAGGTCACGCCGAGTCACTCCAGGTCACGCCGAGTCACTCCAGGTCACGCCGAGTCACTCCAGGTCACGCCGAGTCACGCCGAGTCACTCTAGGTCACGCCGAGTCACTCCAGGTCACGCCGAGTCACTCCAGGTCACGCCGAGTCACGCCGAGTCACTCCAGGTCACGCCGAGTCACTCCAGGTCACGCCGAGTCACTCCAGGTCACGCCGAGTCACTCCAGGTCACGCCGAGTCACTCCAGGTCACGCCGAGTCACGCCGAGTCACGCCGAGTCACTCCAGGTCACGACGAGTTACTCCAGGTCACGCCGAGTCACTCCAGGTCACGCCGAGTCACTCCAGGTCACGCCGAGTCACTCCAGGTCACGCCGAGTCACGCCGAGTCACTCCAGGTCACGCCGAGTCACTCCAGGTCACGCCGAGTCACTCCAGGTCACGCCGAGTCACTCCAGGTCACGCCGAGTCACGCCGAGTCACTCCAGGTCACGCCGAGTCACTCCAGGTCACGCCGAGTCACTCCAGGTCACGCCGAGTCACTCCAGGTCACGCCGAGTCACTCCAGGTCACGCCGAATCACTCCAGGTCACGCCGAGTCACTCCAGGTCACGCCGAGTCACTCCAGGTCACGCCGAGTCACTCCAGGTCACGCCGAGTCACTCCAGGTCACGCCGAGTCACTCCAGGTCACGCCGAGTCACGCCGAGTCACTCTAGGTCACGCCGAGTCACTCCAGGTCACGCCGAGTCACTCCAGGTCACGCCGAGTCACTCCAGGTCACGCCGAGTCACTCCAGGTCACGCCGAGTCACTCCAGGTCACGCCGAGTCACTCCAGGTCACGCCGAGTCACTCCAGGTCACGCCGAGTCACTCCAGGTCACGCCGAGTCACTCCAGGTCACGCCGAGTCACTCCAGGTCACGCCGAGTCACTCCAGGTCACGCCGAGTCACTCCAGGTCACGCCAAGTCACTCCAGGTCACGCCGAGTCACGCCGAGTCACTCCAGGTCACGCCGAGTCACGCCGAGTCACTCCAGGTCACGCCGAGTCACGCCGAGTCACTCTAGGTCACGCCGAGTCACTCCAGGTCACGCCGAGTCACTCCAGGTCACGCCGAGTCACTCCAGGTCACGCCGAGTCACTCCAGGTCACGCCGAGTCACTCCAGGTCACGCCGAGTCACTCCAGGTCACGCCGAGTCACTCCAGGTCACGCCGAGTCACTCCAGGTCACGCCGAGTCACTCCAGGTCACGCCGAGTCACTCCAGGTCACGCCGAGTCACTCCAGGTCACGCCGAGTCACTCTAGGTCACGCCGAGTCACTCCAGGTCACGCCGAGTCACTCCAGGTCACGCCGAGTCACGCCGAGTTACTCTAGGTCACGCCGAGTCACTCCAGGTCACGCCGAGTCACTCCAGGTCACGCCGAGTCACTCCAGGTCACGCCGAGTCACTCCAGGTCAAGCCGAGTCACTCCAGGTCAGGTATGCCCCAGCATGGTATCACTAGGGAAGGGGACAAAGGTGCACACCAGACATGGTAACACCGGGGGAGGGACAAAGGTGCACACCAGACATGGTAACACCGGGGGAGGGACAAAGGTGTACACCAGGCATGGTAACACCGGGGGAGGGACAAAGGTGTACACCAGACATGGTAACACCGGGGGAGGGACAAAGGTGCACACCAGGCATGGTAACACCGGGGGAGGGACAAAGGTGCACACCAGACATGGTAACACCGGGGGAGGGACAAAGGTGTACACCAGGCATGGTAACACCGGGGGAGGGACAAAGGTGTACACCAGACATGGTAACACCGGGGGAGAGACAAAGGTGTACACCAGACATGGTAACACCGGGGGAGGGACAAAGGTGTACACCAGGCATGGTAACACCGGGGGAGAGACAAAGGTGTACACCAGACATGGTAACACCGGGGGAGAGACAAAGGTGTACACCAGACATGGTAACACCGGGGAAGGGACAAAGGTGTACACCAGACATGGCAACACCGGGGGAAGAGACAAAAGGTGTACACTATGAATGGCAAAATTTTCCTCCCCATTGTTGCAAACTTCCGCCGCTGAGCAAAAAAAATACTTTTTTTTTCCTTATGCATTTGGGGAGAACGTTGCCAAATAGTTTTAACGTTTTTTAACACTGCGACTCAAGGACAATTTTTTTTTCTTTTATTTGTTAATAAAATATCCAACTTTCTAGTTTAGAAACCGCATGGCGGTGATGGTGTTCAATGTGGCAACACTGCCGCGGGGTTACATCTTTCTGGAAATGTAAAGGAAATAATAATCTTCTAACATCTTCTCCAATTTGAAAATATTCATTATTTTCCGACGTTTTTGTTAATATTCAAAATCGTGTACATTTTGTTAATATGTAAGGTCGTGTACATTTTGTTAATATGTAAGGTCGTGTACATTTTGTTAATATGTAAGGTCCTGTACATTTGTTAATATGTAAGGTCGTGTACATTTGTTAATACGTATGGTCGTGTACATTTGTTAATACGTACGGTCGTGTACATTTGTTAATATGTAAGGTCGTGTACATTTGTTAATACGTAAGGTCGTGTACATTTGTTAATACGTACGGTCGTGTACATTTGTTAATATGTAAGGTCGTGTACATTTTGTTAATACGTAAGGTCGTGTACATTTTGTTAATACGTAAGGTCGTGTACATTTTGTTAATACGTAAGGTCATGTACATTTTGTTAATACGTAAGGTCGTATACATTTTGTTAATACGTAAGGTCGTATACATTTTGTTAATATGTAAGGTCATGTACATTTGTTAATACGTAAGGTCGTGTACATTTGTTAATACGTAAGGTCGTGTACATTTGTTAATACGTAAGGTCGTGTACATTTGTTAATACGTAAGGTCGTGTACATTTGTTAATACGTAAGGTCGTGTACATTTGTTAATACGTAAGGTCGTGTACATTTGTTAATACGTAAGGTCGTGTACATTTTGTTAATACGTAAGGTCGTGTACATTTGTTAATACGTAAGGCTGTATACATTCAGGTGTAAAGTTGTGAGGCTCAGGTGGCAACACCGATGCAGGCTAACAATTACAATTTCTGAGAAAGGATGAACGTTTGAAATATTGAAAAGTGTTTAATGAAGTTCGCAGGTGTCACCTAGGACCCCCCCCCATGGAGGTGTCAACTAGGCCCCCCATGAAGGTGTCACCTAGGCCCCCCATGGAGGTGTCACCTAGAACCCCCCCATGGAGGTGTCAACTAGGCCCCCCATGAAGGTGTCACCTAGGCCCCCCATGGAGGTGTCAACTAGGCCCCCCATGGAGGTGTCAACTAGGCCTCCCCCATGGAGGTATCAACTAGGCCCCCCCTGGAGGTGTCACCTAGGAACCCCCCATGGAGGTGTCAACTAGGCCCCCCCATGGAGGTGTCAACTAGGTCCCCATGGAGGTGTCACCTAGCACCCCCCCCATGGAGGTGTCAACTAGGCCCCCCATGGAGGTGTCACCTAGGCCCCCCATGGAGGTGTCACCTAGGCCCCCCATGGAGGTGTCAACTAGGCCCCCCCATGGAGGTGTCAACTAGGCCCCCCATGGAGGTGTCAACTAGGCCCCCCCATGGAGGTGTCACCTAGGCCCCCCATGAAGGTGTCAACTAGGCCCCCCCATGGAGGTGTCAACTAGGCCCCCCCTGGAGGTGTCAACTAGGCCCCCCATGAAGGTGTCAACTAGGCCCCTCATGAAGGTGTCAACTAGGCCCCCCATGAAGGTGTCAACTAGGCCCCCCATGAAGGTGTCAACTAGGCCCCCCATGAAGGTGTCAACTACGCCCCCCCATGAAGGTGTCAACTACGCCCCCCCATGAAGGTGTCACCTAGGCCCCCCCCATGGAGGTGTCAACTAGGCCCCCCCCCATGGAGGTGTCAACTAGGCCCCCCCCATGGAGGTGTCAACTAGGCCCCCCATGGAGGTGTCAACTAGGCCCCCCATGGAGGTGTCAACTAGGCCCCCCATGGAGGTGTCAAGTAGGCCCCCCATGGAGGTGTCAAGTAGGCCCCCCATGGAGGTGTCAACTAGGCTCCCGTGGAGGTGTCAACTAGGCCCCCCATGGAGGTGTCAACTAGGCCCTCCATGGAGGTGTCAACTCGGCCCCCCATGGAGGTGTCAACTAGGCCCTCCATGGAGGTGTCAACTCGGCCCCCCATGGAGGTGTCAACTAGGCCCTCCATGGAGGTGTCAACTCGGCCCCCTATGTGCCAGGGAAAGCACAACGCGGCACCACCCCCGCCTCAGAAACACAACAACAGACAGATAATAAGGTTCAGTGTAGCGTCATGACGATAACCAAACAGAATAGTGCAGTAATAGCTTGACTGGGCGGCCCCAGAGTTGGGTGGTGGTGGTGGTGTGACGTCCTCTTGTGTCAGCCCGCCATTCACACCAGGAACTGTGGACCAGCCTCGCCACACGCACCTCCTCGCCAACTTGTGAAATTACCGGTTGAAGTGTCATTGTTCCCTCGCCGCTACGTCACCGATGACATCTGAATAATTCCTCGCCACCGTCGGTAGCGTCACGGCGAAGCACCCACACCCAGACTACTCAGGCGGCGAGGCACCCACACCCAGACTACTCAGGCAGCGAGGCACCCACACCCAGACTACTCAGGCAGCGAGGCACCCACACCCAGACTACTCAGGCAGCGAGGCACCCAGACTACTCAGGCAGCGAGGCACCCACACCCAGACTACTCAGGCAGCGAGGCACCCACACCCAGACTACTCAGGCGGCGAGGCACCCACACCCAGACTACTCAGGCAGCGAGGCACCCACACCCAGACTACTCAGGCAGCGAGGCACCCACACCCAGACTACTCAGGCGGCGAGGCACCCACACCCAGACTACTCAGGCAGCGAGGCACCCACACCCAGACTACTCAGGCGGCGAGGCACCCACACCCAGACTACTCAGGCAGCGAGGCACCCACACCCAGACTACTCAGGCGGCGAGGCACCCACACCCAGACTACTCAGGCGGCGAGGCACCCACACCCAGACTACTCAGGCGGCGAGGCACCCACACCCAGACTACTCAGGCGGCGAGGCACCCACACCCAGACTACTCAGGCGGCGAGGCACCCACACCCAGACTACTCAGGCGGCGAGGCACCCACACCCAGACTACTCAGGCAGCGAGGCACCCACACCCAGACTACTCAGGCAGCGAGGCACCCACACCCAGACTACTCAGGCAGCGAGGCACCCACACCCAGACTACTCAGGCAGCGAGGCACCCACACCCAGACTACTCAGGCAGCGAGGCACCCACACCCAGACTACTCAGGCAGCGAGGCACCCACACCCAGACTACTCAGGCAGCGAGGCACCCACACCCAGACTACTCAGGCAGCGAGGCACCCACACCCAGACTACTCAGGCAGCGAGGCACCCACACCCAGACTACTCAGGCAGCGAGGCTCCCACACCCAGACTACTCAGGCGGCGAGGCACCCACACCCAGACTACTCAGGCAGCGAGGCACCACCTCTCCCGCCGGGCGAGGGTTCACATGCAAATGTTACAGGTTTTAAAGCGGCCTCAGCACCCGGCTTGGGTCCCACGATCACCCCCACACTCATCTTAACGAGTCCCTCCTCAAACCATCTCTTTCCCCAACACTCGATCCATGTAATATTTTCCCCACAAGGCCGCCTAAGTTTCCCTGACACGCTTCTTAGCCACGATCTCCGCCGCGGAGCGTGGAGGGAGGAGCCCTTTCATGTTTACATTTATAAGCATGTCCCGAGTGAGAAGGGGAAGTACCCATGTCCTGAGACAGAAGCGGGCAGTACCCATGTCCTGAGACAGAAGCGGACAGTACCCATGTCCTGAGACAGAAGCAGACAGTACCCCATGTCCTGAGACAGAAGCGGACAGTACCCCATGTCCTGAGACAGAAGCGGACAGTACCCCATCTCCTGAGACAGAAGCGGGCAGTACCCATGTCCTGAGACAGAAGCGGGCAGTACCCATGTCCTGAGACAGAAGCGGACAGTACCCATGTCCTGAGACAGAAGCAGACAGTACCCCATGTCCTGAGACAGAAGCGGACAGTACCCCATGTCCTGAGACAGAAGCGGGCAGTACCCATGTCCTGAGACAGAAGCGGGCAGTACCCATGTCCTGAGACAGAAGCGGGCAGTACCCATGTCCTGAGACAGAAGCGGACAGTACCTCATGTCCTGAGACAGAAGCGGGCAGTACCCATGTCCTGAGACAGAAGCAGACAGGACCCATGTCCTGAGACAGAAGCGGACAGCACCCATGTCCTGAGACAGAAGCGGACAGTACCCATGTCTTGAGACAGAAGCGGGCAGTATCCATGTCCTGAGACAGAAGCGGGCAGTACCCATGTCCTGAGACAGAAGCGGGCAGCACCCATGTCCTGAGACAGAAGCGGACCGTACCCATGTCCTGAGACAGAAGCGGACAGTACCCATGTCCTGAGACAGAAGCGGACCGTACCCATGTCCTGAGACAGAAGCGGACCGTACCCATGTCCTGAGACAGAAGCGGACCGTACCCATGTCCTGAGACAGAAGCGGACCGTACCCATGTCCTGAGACAGAAGCGGGCAGCACCCATGTCCTGAGACAGAAGCGGGCAGCACCCATGTCCTGAGACAGAAGCGGACCGTACCCATGTCCTCAGTACCCATGTCCTGAGACAGAAGCGGACCATACCCATGTCCTCAGTACTCATGTCCTGAGACAAAAGCAGACAGTACCCATGTCCTGAGACAGAAGCGGACCATACCCATGTCCTCAGTACTCATGTCCTGAGACAGAAGCAGACAGCACCCATGTCCTGAGACAGAAGCGGACAGCACCCATGTCCTGAGACAGAAGCAGACAGCACCCATGTCCTGAGACAGAAGCGGGCAGCACCCATGTCCTGAGACAGAAGCGGACCGTACCCATGTCCTCAGTACCCATGTCCTGAGACAAAAGCAGACAGTACCCATGTCCTGAGACAAAAGCACACAGTACCCATGTCCTGAGACAGAAGCGGACCATACCCATGTCCTCAGTACCCATGTCCTGAGACAAAAGCAGACAGCACCCATGTCCTGAGACAGAAGCAGACAGTACCCATGTCCTGAGACAGAAGCGGACCGTTCCCATGTCCTGAGACAAAAGCACACAGTACCCATGTCCTGAGACAGAAGCGGACCATACCCATGTCCTCAGTACCCATGTCCTGAGACAAAAGCAGACAGCACCCATATCCTGAGACAGAAGCAGACAGTACCCATGTCCTGAGACAAAAGCACACAGTACCCATGTCCTGAGACAGAAGCGGACCATACCCATGTCCTCAGTACCCATGTCCTGAGACAAAAGCAGACAGCACCCATGTCCTGAGACAGAAGCAGACAGTACCCATGTCCTGAGACAGAAGCGGACCGTACCCATGTCCTGAGACAAAAGCACACAGTACCCATGTCCTGAGACAGAAGCGGACAGCACCCATGTCCTCAGTACTCATGTCCTGAGGCAAAAGCGGACAGCACCCATGTCCTGAGACAGAAGCGGACAGCACCCATGTCCTGAGACAGAAGCAGACAGCACCCATGTCCTGAGACAGAAGCAGACAGCACCTATACCCAGCATTAGAGAGACAACACAAAACATGAGACACCCAACACCAGCCACGTAAGGCAATAACTTGTAATCTCAGCTCAGAGCACAGCATTAAATACAACTTTATAATATAATTACAAGTTCTGGGGGGTAGAGGCTCATGTGTGTCGTGTCACGCTGGCCCATTACCGCATATTTCTACCTTAAACGTTTCCAGTGTGGCCGGGTACAGTGAACATTGTGTAACATTACAACAAGGGACACGTGACGGATACAGCATACAACGTTTGTATCCGTCACGTGATGACACTTGTATCTGTTACGTGATACAGCCATGTTGTATAGGCGTCATAGCTGAAGCTATGTCTACGTTTGTGGATATTGCTTCAGCTATGATACCTGTGGATATAGCCTCAGCTACGACAACTGTGGATATAGCCTCAGCTACGACACCTGAGGATATAGCCTCAGCTACGACACCTGTGGATATAGCCTCAGCTACGACGCCTGTGGATATAGCCTCAGCTACGACACCTGTGGATATAGCCTCAGCTCCGACACCTGTGGATATAGCCTCAGCTACGACACCTGAGGATATAGCCTCAGCTACGACACCTGTGGATATAGCCTCAGCTACGACACCTGGGGATATAGCCTCAGCTACGACACCTGGGGATATAGCCTCAGCTACGACACCTGGGGATATAGCCTCAGCTACGACACCTGGGGATATAGCCTCAGCTACGACACCTGGGGATATAGCCTCAGCTACGACACCTGGGGATATAGCCTCAGCTACGACACCTGGGAATATAGCCTCAGCTACGACACCTGGGGATATAGCCTCAGCTACGACACCTGGGGATATAGCCTCAGCTACGACACCTGGGGATAAAGCCTCAGCTACGACACCTGGGGATATAGCCTCAGCTACGACACCTGGGGATATAGCCTCAGCTACGACACCTGGGGATATAGCCTCAGCTACGACACCTGTGGATATAGCCTCAGCTACGACACCTGGGGATATAGCCTCAGCTACGACACCTGTGGATATAGCCTCAGCTACGACACCTGGGGATATACAACGACCCCAGCTTGACAGCAGGAGGACGACACTGTCAACAGTTTTCCCCATGACAGAGTGATGTGTATGTTCTGTCACGCCTTGTATGATCAGTTCATGACAAAAATACTTTCGAATCAAGCCGTGGTGCTAATCGTTGCTATTTGAATTGTTCAGGTAAGGTATACTGATGGAATTTTTTTATGGATAATTCTCTAATTCGAATGTTTGTGCTTTAGTGTCTTTGTTTTTTGCGGTTTATGTGTTCATATTTCTCATTTTGCATATTATTGATCAAATTAACGCTAGGTAGGTCATCTACCCAACTGTAGGCAGGGTATCTACCCAACTGTAGGCAGGCTATCTACCCAACTGTAGGCAGGGTATCTACCCAACTGTAGGCAGGCTATCTACCCAACTGTAGGCAGGGCATCAACCCATCTGTTGGCAGGGGCATCTGCCCATCTGTTGGCAGGGGGCATCTACCCATCTGTTGGCAGGGGGCATCTACCCATCTGTTGGCAGGGGGCATCTACCCATCTGTTGGCAGGGGGCATCTACCCATCTGTTGGCAGGGTATCTACCCAACTGTAGGCAGGGCATCTACCCATCTGTTGGCAGGGGGCATCTACCCATCTGTTGGCAGGGGGCATCTACCCATCTGTTGGCAGGGGGCATCTACCCATCTGTTGGCAGGGGGCATCTACCCATCTGTTGGCAGGACATCTACCCATCTGTTGGCAGGACATCTACCCATCTGTTGGCAGGGGGCATCTACCCATCTGTTGGCAGGGGGCATCTACCCAACTGTAGGCAGGGGCATCTACCCATCTGTTGGCAGGGGGCATCTACCCATCTGTTGGCAGGGGGCATCTACCCATCTGTTGGCAGGACATCTACCCAACTGTAGGCAGGGGCATCTACCCATCTGTTGGCAGGGGGCATCTACCCATCTGTTGGCAGGGGGCATCTACCCATCTGTTGGCAGTGGACATCTACCCAACAGAAGGCAGGACACCTACCCAACAGAAGGCAGGACACCTACCCAACAGAAGGCAGGACACCTACCCAACAGAAGGCAGGACACCTACCCAACAGAAGGCAGGACACCTACCCAACAGAAGGCAGGACACCTACCCAACAGAAGGCAGGACACATACCCAACAGAAGGCAGGACACCTACCCAACAGAAGGCAGGACACCTACCCAACAGAAGGCAGGACACCTACCCAACAGAAGGCAGGACACCTACCCAACAGAAGGCAGGACACCTACCCAACAGAAGGCAGGACACCTACCCAACAGAAGGCAGGACACCTACCCAACAGAAGGCAGGACACCTACCCAACAGAAGGCAGGACACCTACCCAACAGAAGGCAGGACACCTACCCAACAGAAGGCAGGACACCTACCCAACAGAAGGCAGGACACCTACCCAACAGAAGGCAGGACACCTACCCAACAGAAGGCAGGACATCTACCCAACAGAAGGCAGGACACCTACCCAACAGAAGGCAGGACACCTACCCAACAGAAGGCAGGACACCTACCCAACAGAAGGCAGGACATCTACCCAACAGAAGGCAGGACACCTACCCTACGCCTGTGTATAGTGAAGGTGGGGAAGGACTGTGGTTGATGTATCAGTGTTAATTCCATATTACCTTCACCAGGACGTGTAACTGACTGCCTTAATTACTAGCTAAGACTGGCTATATCTCTGTGTTACACCACCACCACTGTCACTACCACTGTCACCATCACCACCACCACTGTCACCACCACCACCACTGCCACCACCACCACTGTCACCACCACCACCACCACTGCCACCACCACCACTGTCACCACCACTGTCACCACCACCACTGTCACCACTACCACCACTGCCACCACCACCACCACTGTCACCACCACCACTGTCACCACTACCACCACTGCCACCACCACTACTGTCACCACTACCACTGTCACCACCACCACTGTCACCACCACCACCACTGTCACCACTACCACCACTGTCACCACCACCACCACTGTCACCACCACCACCACTGTCACCACCATCACCACTGTCACCACCACCACTGTCACCACCATCACCACTGTCACCACCACCACCACTGTCACCACCACCACCACTGTCACCACCACCACCACTGTCACCACCACCACCACCACTGCCACCACCACCACTGTCACCACCACCACCACTGCCACCACCACCACTGTCACCACCACCACCACTGTCACCACCACCACCACTGTCACCACCACCACTGTCACCACCACCACTGTCACCACCACCACCACTGTCACCACTACCACTGTCACCACCACCACCACTGTCACCACTACCACTGTCACCACCACCACCACCACTGTCACCACCCACTGTCACCACCACTGCCACCACCACCACTGTCACCACCACCACCACTGTCACCACCACCACCACTGTCACCACCACCACCACCACTGTCACCACCACTGTCACCACCACCACCACTGTCACCACCACTGTCACCACTACCACTGTCACCACCACTGTCACCACCACTGTCACCACCACTGTCACCACCACCACCACTGCTACCACCAACACCACCACCACAGCCACCACCACCACCACCACCACCACCACCACCACTGTCATCACCACCACCACCACTGTCACCACCACCACTGTCACCACCACAACCAACACCACCACCACCAACACCACCACCACAACCACCAACACCACCATCACAACCACCACCACTGCCACCACCACCACCAACACCGCCACCACCATCACCGCAACCACCACCACATTCACCACCACCACAGCCACCACCACCACCACCAACACCACCAACATCACCACCACCACCACCACCACAGCCACCAACACCACCACCACCACCATCATCGCCACCACCCCCACCCCCACCACTGTCACCACCACCAACACCACCACCACAGCCACCACCACCACAGCCACCAACACCACCATCACAACCACCACCACTGCCACCACCACCACCAACACCGCCACCACCACCACCACATTCACCACCACCACAGCCACCACCACCACAGCCACCAACACCACCATCACCGCCACCACCCCCACCCCCACCACCACCACTGTCACCACCCCCACCACCACCACCACCCCCCCCCCCCTCCCACCACCATCACCACCCCCCACCACCACCACTACCCCCCCCCACCACCACCACCACCACCACCATCACCCCCCTCCCACCACCACCACCACCCCCCACCACCACCACCACCACCACCACCCCCCCCCCCACCACCACCACCCAGCAGCCTTATTGGTTGTGAAGGCAGCAATAAATCTGGGCTGATGATGCCTCTCAACCCCTTTACAACCATCCACAAAATTTACCTTCCCCGCGAGGCTGTTATGTATCATCCTAGACCATCCTGGAGCTGTTATGTATCATCCTAGACCCTTCTGGGGCTGTTATGTATCATCCTAGACCCTCCTGGGGCTGTTATGTATCATCCTAGACCCTCCTGGGGCTGTTATGTATCATCCTAGACCCTCCTGGGGCTGTTATGTATCATCCTAGACCCTCCTGGGGCTGTTATGTATCATCCTAGACCCTCCTGGGGCTGTTATGTATCATCCTAGACCCTCCTGGGGCTGTTATGTATCATCCTAGCCCCTCCTGCGGCTTTTATGTATCATCCTAGCCCCTCCTGGGGCTGTTATGTATCATCCTAGACCCTCCTGGAGCTGTTATGTATCATCTTAGCCCCTCCTGGGGCTGTTATGTATCATCCTAGACCCTCCTGGAGCTGTTATGTATCATCCTAGACCCTCCTGGGGCTGTTATGTATCATCCTAGACGCTCCTGGAGCTGTTATGTATCATCTTAGCCCCTCCTGGGGCTGTTATGTATCATCCTAGACCCTCTTGCAGCTATTATGTATCATCCTAGACCCTCCTGGGGCTGTTATGTATCATCTTAGCTCCTCCTGGGCAGTTATGTATCATCCTAGACCCTCTTGGGGCTGTTATGTATCATCCTAGCCCCTCCTGGGGCTGTTATGTATCATACTAGCCACTCCGGGAGCTGTTATGTATCATCCTAGCCCCTCCTGGAGCTGTTAGGTATCATCCTAGCGCCTCCTGGAGTTGTTATGCATCATCCTAGACCCTTCTGGGGCTGTTATGTATCATCCTAGACCTTCCTGGAGCTGTTATGTATCATCCTAGACCCTCCTGGAGCTGTTATGTATCATCCTGGACCCTCCTGGAGCTTTTATTTATCATCCTAGACCCTCCTGGGCTGTTATGTATCATCCTAGACCCTCCTGGAGCTGTTATGTATCATCCTAGACCCTGCTGGGGCTGTTATGTATCATCCTAGACCCTCCTGGAGCCGTTATGTATCATTCTAGACGCTGCTGGGGCTGTTATGTATCATCCTAGACCCTGCTGGGGCTGTTATGTATCATCCTAGACCCTCCTGGGGCTGTTATGTATCATCCTAGACCCTCCTGGAGCTGTTATGTATCATCCTAGACCCTCCTGAGGCTGTTATGTATCATCCTAGACCCGCCTGGGGCAGTTATGTATCATCCTAGACCCTCTTGGAGCTGTTATGTATCATCCTAGCGCCTCCTGGAGTTGTTATGTATCATCCTAGCCCCTCCTGGGGCTGGTTTGTATCATCCTAGACCCTCCTGGGGCTGTTATGTATCATCCTAGACCCTCCCTGAGCTGTTATGTATCATCCTAGACCCTTCTGGGGCTGTTATGTATCATCCTAGACCTTCTTGGAGCTGTTATGTATCATCCTAGACCCTCCTAGAGCTGTTATGTATCATCCTAGACCTTCCTGGGGCTGTTATGTATCATCCTAGACCCTTCTGGAGCTGTTATGTATCATCCTAGACCCTTCTGGGGCTGTTATGTATCATCCTAGACCCTCCTGGGGCTGTTATGTATCATCCTAGACCCTTCTGGAGCTGTTATGTATCATCCTAGACCTTTCTGGGGCTGTTATGTATCATCCTGGACCCTTTTGGAGCTGTTATGTATCATCCTAGACCCTCCTGGAGCTGTTATGTATCATCATCATCCTGGACCCTCCTGGAGCTGTTATTTATCATCCTAGACCCTCCTGGGGCTGTTATGTATCATCCTAGACCCTCCTGGAGCTGTTATGTATCATCCTAGACCCTCCTGGAGCTGGTATGTATCATCCTAGACCCTGCTGGGGCTGTTATGTATCATCCTAGACCCTCCTGGGGCTGTTATGTATCATCCTAGACCCTGCTGGGGCTGTTATGTATCATCCTAGACCCTCCTGCGGCTGTTATGTATCATCCTAGACCCTCCTGGAGCTGTTATGTATCATCCTAGACCCTCCTGAGGCTGTTATGTACCATCCTAGACCCGCCTGGGGCTGTTATGTATCATCCTAGACCCTCCTGGAGCTGTTATGTATCATCTTAGCCCCTCCTGGGGCTGTTATGTATCATCCTAGACCCTCTTGGAGCTGTTATGTATCATCCAAGACCCTCCTGGGGCTGTTATGTATCATCTTAGCTCCTCCTGGGGCTGTTATGTATCATCCTAGACCCTCTTGGAGCTGTTATGTATCATCCTAGCCCCTCCTGGGGCTGTTATGTATCATCCTAGCCCCTCCTGGGGCTGTTATGTATCATCCTAGCCCCTCCTGGGGCTGTTATGTATCATCCTAGCCACTCCGGGAGCTGTTATGTATCATCCTAGCCCCTCCTGGAGCTGTTAGGTATCATCCTAGTGCCTCCTGGAGTTGTTATGTATCATGCTAGCCCCTCCTGGGGCTGTTATGTATCATCCTAGACCTTCCTGGGGCTGTTATGTATCATCCTAGACCTTCCCGGAGCTGTTATGTATCATCCTAGACCCTTCTGGGGCTGTTATGTATCATCCTAGACCTTCCTGGAGCTGTTATGTATCATCCTAGACCCTCCTAGAGCTGTTATGTATCATCTTAGACCCTCCTGGGGCTGTTATGTATCATCCTAGACCCTCCTGGAGCTGTTATGTATCATCTTAGACCCTTCTGGGGCTGTTATGTATAACCCTGGACCTTCTTGGAGCTGTTATGTATCATCCTAGACCCTCCTGGAGCTGTTATGTATCATCCTGGACCCTCCTGGAGCTGTTATTTATCATCCTACACCCTCCTGGGGCTGTTATGTATCATCCTAGACCCTCTTGGAGCTGTTATGTATCATCCTAGACCCTGCTGGGGCTGTTATGTATCATCCTAGACCCTCCTGGAGCAGTTATGTATCATCCTAGACCCTGCTGGGGCTGTTATGTATCATCCTAGACCCTGCTGGGGCTGTTATGTATCATCCTAGACCCTCCGGGGGCTGTTATGTATCATCCTAGACCCTCCTGAGGCTGTTATGTATCATCCTAGACCCGCCTGGGGCTGTTATGTATCATCCTAGACCCTCCTGGGAGTGTTATGTATCATCCTGGACCCTCCTGGGACTGTTATGTATCATTCTAGACTCTCCTGGGATTTATGTATCATCCTAGACTCTCCTGGGGCTGTTATGTATCATCCTAGACCCTCCTGGAGCTGTTATGTATCATCCTAGACTCTCCTGGGGCTGTTATGTATCATCCTAGACCCTTCTGGTGCTGTTATGTATCATCCTAGACCCTCTTGGGACTTACGTATCATCCTTCACCTTCCAGGGTCTGTTATGTATCATCCTACACCTTCCTGGAGGCTGCTACGTATCATCCTAGAGCCTCCTGGAGCTGTTATGTATCATCCTAGACCCTCCTGGGGCTGTTATGTATCATCCTACACCCTCCTGTGGCTGTTATGTATCATCCTACACCCTCCTGGGGCTGTTATGTATCATCCTACACCCTCCTGGGGCTGTTATGTATCATCCTACACCTTCCTGGAGGCTGTTACGTATCATCCTAGAGCCTCCTGAACCCCCCCCCCCCCCTCTCACACAAGCATGGGGTCTACCTTCTCTCTCTGTTAAAGGTGTTCACTTCAGCTAGTCCTGTACCCAGTGGCTGCTGTGCTGAGCAGTACTGTGCACTCACCCTATGTAATGGCCTACACCTCGGGTCACGCGTGCCCTGTGTCAGGTGTATGTGAGTGTATCAACAGTTCAGATACTATTCAACCATTAATAATAATAATAATAATTAATTTAGGAACAGTATATACACAGTTGCAGAGTTACAGTACAAAGATTCTGTTAGATTTAAAGATAGAGGTAGTACATACAATACCTAAAGCCACTAGTACGCATAGCGTTTCGGGCATTCGTGTACCGCCATACGATGCCTATTTTCTTGAGGTTATTTTGAGATGATTTCGGGGCTTTAGTGTCCCCGCGGCCCGGTCCTCGACCAGGCCTCCACCCCCCCAGGAAGCAGCCCGTGACAGCTGACTAACACCCAGGTACCTATTTTACTGCTAGGTAACAGGGGCATAGGGTGAAAGTAAGTAAGTAATTATCAAAAGAAGGCACCAAACCGGGAAGGCTATGTAGCACCATCAAATACGCAAAATAATCAGAGGGCGCTAAATATCACCAAGGATGCCAATACGAGAACAAAAACGCATAAGGCGAACGATATCAAAAGTATCCGAGTCACCAAGAATTCCTATCGAGGGACAGGTGACCGCGAGGGGCGGTCGGAAAGCAAGACATACGCTCGTCCTGGAAGTCAGGACATTCAAGAAGGACATGCACGACCGTAAGAGGGACAATGCAACTAGGACAATAAGGAGCAGGGCGGCGCTCCATCAAGTGACCATGGGTTAAGCGAGTATGGCCAATACGCAACCTCGCCAGAGCTGTTTCCCACCGCCGGTTACGGTGGAAGGAGGACTGCCACGAGGAAACACAACATTTAAGAGTACGTAGCTTGTTACCAGTAACAGACAACCAAGATGCCTGCCAACGGGTAAGGACTGAGGAATGGATAACCGGGTAAAAGTCGGAATACGGAATGCCCTTACGAGAGATGGGACAAGAGCGGACAGCTTCCTTGGCGGCAGCATCCGCACGCTCATTTAAAGACACACCAATATGGCTGGGAACCCAACAAAACTCAACCGACTTAAATTTACTATGAACGAGAAACAGCCAATGCTGGATCTCGACAACCACTGGATGAACTGGATTAAAGGACCCGAGAGCCATGAGGGCACTACGAGAGTCAACAACAACTACAAAGGAAGACTGACAACGAGAAAGTAGGAGACGAAGAGCATAGAGAATAGCATAAAGTTCCGCTGTAAAGATGCTAGTCTCCGGAGGCAAGCGACACATATAAGTGCGATCAGGAAAAACAACAGAGTAGCCAACACCGTCCGCTGACTTAGACACATCGGTGAAGACAGAAACGGAGCGGGAGTGAGAAGAAAAGTGCTCGAGGAAAAGGCGTTTTAGAACCGTAGGAGGGGTAAAAGCTTTAGTGATACGGGTCAAGGAAGTACAAAACCGCGGAAGAGGGACCCTCCACGGGGGCAAAGAAGGAACACACGAGGAGAAAACATCAGAAATACGAACGGAAAGAGAATCCTGCAGGCGAGATAACCGGACAGAAAGAGGGAGGTGGTGAAGAGGAACAGGAACCGCAGGAGGGGTAAAAGTTAAAGCACGACAGAGGCGAGAGGAAGGATGTTGCAAGGACCGCGCAAGATAGCGAAGACAGTAGCGATCACGGCGGTCCTGGAGAGACAGGAAGCCAGTGTCAACATACAAGCTAAGGACGGGAGTCGAACGAAAGGCACCAGAACTGAGGCGCAACCCAGTATGGTGCAAAGCATCAAGACGGCGAAGAGTAGAAGGAGAAGCAGACGAGTAAGCAGGGCAACCATAATCGAGCTTAGACAGGACGAGAGAAGAATGTAAAGCAAGGAGAGTGCGCCTATCTGCCCCCCAAGAAGTATAGGACAAGACCCGAAGGAGGGTAAGGGCCTTAGAGCACTCAACACGGAGGTAAGAGATATGGGGAGACCAAGACAAACGAGTGTCAAGGAATAACCCAAAAGCTTCGCGGAATCTTTGTATTCAAGGGGATGACCATAAAGTGACAAAGAGGGACGAAGAACAACCCGTCTCCGCATAAATGTCATGGCACAAGTCTTAGAAGTAGAGAACTTGAAGCCATGATCAGTGGCCCAAGACGACACGGCATCAATTGCAAGTTGAAGCCGGCGTTGAAGGAAAGGCGAATCATCACCCTGACAACAAAGGGTAAGATCATCGACATAGAGAGCGGAGAAGACACCAGAAGGAAGAGAGGAAAGAAGACCATTGAGGGCAACCAGAAAAAGAGTAGTGCTCAGAACACTACCCTGGGCACACCTTCGTATTGCTGAAAAGAGGGAGAGAGAGCGGTACCAAGGCGCACCCGAAAGGAACGACGAGAGAGGAAGCTGCGGAGAAAGAGAGGGAGATGACCACGAAGGCCAAAAGAATGAAGTTGAGATAGGATATGATAACGCCAAGTGGTGTCGTAAGCCTTTTCCAGGTCAAAAAGGACGGCAACAACGGAGGTCTTCGCAGCAAAAGCAGTACGAATATAGACCTCCAAGTTCACCAGGACATCTGTCGTGCTGCGGCACTTGCGGAAACCAAATTGAGAAGGGGAGAGGAGGTGATGGTGTTCCAGGAACCACATCAGACGAACGTTAACCATACGTTCAAAAAGTTTGCAGACACAACTTGTGAGAGCAATAGGGCGAAAGTCCTTAGGGGAAGTACCCAGAGACCCCGTTTGCGAACAGGGAGGACAACGGCATCGAGCCAGTCCTCAGGGACTGACGACGACTCCCAGATCCGATTATACAGACTCAGTAAATACTGAGACGTGCTCGGAGGGAGATGGCGAAGCATCTCATAATGAATACCATCGGAGCCCGCCGCCGTAGAACCGCAGAGGGCCAGAGCAGAACGAAGTTCAGAGAGAGAGAAGGGATCATTATAGGGAAGCTGAAGATGAGTGCAGAAATCTAAAGGACGAGACTCAAGGACAGGTTTACGAAGAAGGAAAGATTGGGGAAGATGAAGACCAGAGCTAACAGAAGAAAAGTGGGAACCCAGTTCGGAAGCGACCTGCAACGGGTCCGCCACAAGATTATCATGGAGGTGAAGGACCGGTGAAACATCGGGAACGAACTTACCCGCTATCTTGCGGATACGCTTCCAGATCTGGGCCAGAGGGGTTTCGGACGTAATTGTTGAGACATAAGATGCCCAACATTCACGTTTAGCCGTACGGATGGCCCTACGGGCCACCGCACTCGCTTTCCGAAAGAAAAGAAAAGAATCGGTCGTCTGCCTACGGCGGTGCCTCTTCCAGGCTGCACGCTTACAGCGGACAGCCCGAGCACAGTCCGCATTCCACCAGGGAACGCACTTCCGTGGACCCCGAGAGGAAGAGCGAGGAATAGAGCGGAGGGCAGCGTTGAAGACAGTGTCATGAAAAATGAGGAGAGCGCGAGAGAGAGGCAGAAGGGAGAGGTCAGAGAGAGCAGCACTGAGGGTAAATAGGGTCCAGTCTGCCTTAGCAAACTGCCACCTAGGGAAAGAGAGGGAAGGGCGAAAAGAGAAAAAGGAAACAAGGATGGGGAAATGATCACTTCCATGGAGGTCATCAAGAACCTGCCACGTGAAATCTAAGTAAAGAGAAGAAGAGCAGAGAGAAAGATCAAGACAAGAAAGGGTGCGAGTCCGAGAGTCCAAATGAGTAGGCTCACCAGAATTCAGAAGAGACAGGGAAGAAGATAGGAGAAACGGCTCAAGGAGGCGACCCCGGGTATTCGTCAGAACGTCACCCCAAAGAGAATGACGACAATTGAAGTCACCCAGCAGGAGCACAGGCTCCGGCAAGGAGTCTAGGAGGTGTTTCAAATCAGGAAGAGAGAGCGGGACACTCGGGGGGAGATAAATGGAACAAACTGTGTACCATTTCCCCACAAAGATACGAGCAGCAGAACAATGGAGAGGCGAAGGAAAAAGTAAAGGAACAAAGGGAACATCTGCACGAATCAAGAGAGCAGAAGAATTAGAAGCCCCAGCAATGGCTGGGGGGGGGGGAGAGAAAGGAATAGCCACAAAAACGACCAGGACGAGCACCAAGCATTGGCTCCTGGAGACAGACACAAAGGGGCGAAAACCGCGAAATCAGAAGTTGGAGTTCGAGGAAATTGGCGTAATAACCTCGAACGTTCCATTGAAGAATGGACAACGACGGGAAGAGAAAGGACAAAAACAGAGAACAAGGAAGAAACAAAGGCGAAAGAGCAACAGAGCACGTTAAAGAATATCAGGGTCGGGATCAGGGTCAGCAAAGTCAGGGTTAGGGGGCATGGGTAAACTGAGCAAAGACGGAGGGAAGGAAACGGGAGAACAGATCAGAGGTGGGCGGGCGGGGTCCGGAGGAGGAGGAGGAAGAGGAGGAGACAACGGAGAGGAGCAGTCAAGGACAGCAGTAGGAAGAGGGGGAGTAGGAAGAGGGGGAGTAGAAAGAGGGGAGCGCACCCCAGCAAGAGCAGCAACCGAAAGGGAAGCAGGGGCCAAAGAAACCTCCATAGCAGGAACAGGGGGCGCAACCACGGAAACGGGAGGGGAAGGAGCAACAGAGCCCGAAGTAGGAGCTAAGGAAGAAAGCGAAGCCTTCTTACCCGCCGGGGAAGAGGAAGGAGAGGAGCCAGGCTTACGCTTCTGACTTAAAGAGACAGGTGTCCCAGCAACTACGTACCGGGCAACGGATTCCAGTGTCTCAACAGGAGAAGCCGAACGAGAGCACACACGACGGCCGTTAGGAGAGCGATGGACATCCGCCTGCACCGACAGGCGGCGGGGAGAGCCGATAGATGGAGGAAGAGGATGGGAAGGAGGATCGGAGGGGGACGAGGAAGAAGACACAGGAGACATGACAGACCGGGTTGAAAGAAGGGGAACCCCAGACAGAGGACCAGGAGGGGGACCCCTCGGGAAAGAACTCAAAGGAACAGAGGAGGGGGCAGTGGGCGTATCAGGGTCCAAGGCCCGGAAACGGTTGAGAGTCTGAGGAAGGGGGGAAGGACGAGGAGAGGAAGAGCGCAACACGCGAGCATAAGAGATGTTAGTATAAGGCGGGAGCCGGCGAACCTGGCGCCTCGCCTCAGGAAAAGACAAACGCTCCCGGTGCTTCAGGTTAAGGACGGCCGCCTCAAGCTTGTAATGGACACAGGCACGGGAGAACGTAGGATGGGCCTCACCGCAGTTGAGGCAGCGAGCTTGGGGAGAAGTGCACTCCGACTTAGAGTGACCTTCACTCCCACACAAAGGACAGAGAGAGACAGTCCCAGAGCAGCGGAGGGCACCATGCCCAAACCTCCAGCACTTATTACAAAGTCGAGGAGAAGGAATATACTCCTGGACAGAGCACCTAGCACCAGCAAGAATGACAGAGGATGGAAGGGTCCTACCATCAAAGGTGATCTTCACAACGCGAAGGGGTTGACGGCGACGACCACGAGGGGGACGAGTAAACGAGTCAACCTGGAGGACAGAATGGCCTTGGGCATCAAGGATATGCCGAATATCATCGTGGCAATCCTGCAGATTCCGAACACCGGTTGCAACATGGGGTGGGAGGAGAATAGTGCCAACACTGGAATTCATCTGAACGTTTTTGGAGACCCGAACAGGGATCTCGCCAAGGCAAGATAAGGCAGCCAAGCGGGAAGCCGCATCCTGAGAAGGAGCAGCAACGACACGTGTACCGAGACGAGTGGGGTTGAAAGTAACACACGCATCCACGGAATCTACAAGATGCCGATGGAGGGAGAAATCGTCAGGAGGCGCAGAATCAAGAGGGAGGAGATCAAAGTATTTGGCCCATGAAGCAGGACCAAACAAGGCCTGATACGCATCAGCACGGGAAGGAATCGAGCGAGTGCGGTTGGGGCGCGAACGGCGGTGAGAACCCCTAGAGAGAGAGGGGTCAAAAGGCGCAGTAGTCACAACGAAAGACTTAGCCACACCAGGGGACGAAGTGGTCACCACCGGGGGCTGGAGGCTCGACCCAACCTCAGAGGAGGGAGGGGAGCTGGGGGAAGAAGTCAGGACGGTCAAAGGAGGAGCAAGGTCGGGGCCCAACGCAGCGGGAGCTACAAGGCCTGGTCTTCCAATACAGGCCGACTCGGGGGCTTGGTCGCCCACCCCACGAGCCTGAGAGGGTACAACGGAAACATTCAACGACATAGAGACGAAAAGTGACAAATTCATCCACGAATGTGCCCCCATACCCACCATGGAGCCACAATTAGAGGCAGGACACCCAACAGGAAGCTATCGCTGATCATGCCGGGGCCCCCTAGGGGTGCGTCGTGAGTATACGCCCCACAAACGCCACCTTAAGAACCGTCAGTCCGTCGAGATCGGGTTCAGCGACGAAAGGGGGATTGACAATAAAGGTTCCCCTCGCTCGAGACGTCGGGTACTACAGTGCTACGGGTGCAAGAGTATGCCTCCTCAAGCACCCGGGCGCCAAAATAGAAGAAGTCCAAAGAAAGAATCCAAAACAAGCAAAAGGTCGGCAGGAAACGACAAGCAGATAGGAGAAGAGGGGGGAGAAAAACGAAACATAAGGAAAAGGAAAAGCGATCCGGCACAATTGGAGAAGACAGCAGCAGGAGTGCAAGGCCAGAAAAGGACAGAGGACTGCCCAACGGAGCATCACACTCCGGCAGCCGTCCACCAAGCCCCCTCACGACGCCAACGGGCCGGAAGGGGAGGGGGGCATAGGGTGAAAGAAACTCTGCCCATTGTTTCTCACCGGCGCTTGGGATGGAACCCGGGACCACAGGATCACAAGTCCAGCGTGCTGTCCGCTCGGCCGACCAGGCTCCCTGCCTGATTATACTAGCATCGTGCTTCGTCACTACGAAGGCTGGTCCAATCACACACGTTGTGTGGCAAGTGGTCAACCCGGGGGGTCACGACCTGACCTGGGGCCAGATTCACGAAAGCACTTACGAACTTGTACATCTTTTCTCAATCTTTGGCGGCTGTGTTTACAATTATTAAACAGTTAATGACCTCTGAGGCACCAGGAGGCTGTTTATAACAATAACAACAGTTGATTGGCATGTTTTCGTGCTTGTAAACTATTTAATAAATGTAACTAAAGCCGTCAAAGATTGATGAGAGATGTACACGTTCGTAAGTGCTTGCGTAACTGCTTCGTGAATCTGGTCCCAGGCTAGACCAACAGTCTTCATAACCCGTATACTCACACTACTAACCACACCGCAGTTCACCTAATCAGTTTCGTGTATAATGTTTAAAGCTGCATTCTGATTGGTGCTCTGTGGACAGGCTTGACCGTATATGTAGCGAGGTGGGAGTTTTTGATGCAGGTCAGCTCTTGATACTGGTAATGGCTCCAAAGGGCCACCACTTACGGGCTATTCATGCCCGTGCCACCTTTTGGGTGGCTTAATCTTCATCAATCATTCAATCATTTGCTTGGCTTGTCCTTAGCTGCCTCTTGTGGCGGGAGCAGAGGGAGAGGACGAGTGCTCTCTCCCTCTCCCCCCCTCCCCCTCTCCCCCCCCCCTCCCTCTCCCCCTCTCTCCCCCTCTCTCCCCCTCTCACCCTCTCTCACCCTCTCTCTCCCTCCCTCTCTCCTCCCTCTCTCTCCCTCTCTCTCCCTCCCTCTCCCTCCCTCTCCCTCCCTCTCCCTCCCTCTCCCTCCCTCTCCCTCCCTCTCCCTCCCTCTCCCTCCCTCTCCCTCCCTCTCCCTCCCTCTCCCTCCCTCTCCCTCCCTCTCCCTCCCTCTCTCTCCCTCTCTCTCCCTCTCTCTCCCTCTCTCTCCCTCTCTCTCCCTCTCTCTCCCTCTCTCTCCCTCTCTCTCCCTCTCTCTCCCTCTCTCTCCCTCTCTCTCCCTCTCTCTCCCTCTCCCTCCCTCTCCCTCCCTCTCCCTCCCTCTCCCTCCCTCTCCCTCCCTCTCCCTCCCTCTCCCTCCCTCTCCCTCCCTCTCCCTCCCTCTCCCTCCCTCTCCCTCCCTCTCCCTCCCTCTCCCTCCCTCTCCCTCCCTCTCCCTCCCTCTCCCTCCCTCTCCCTCCCTCTCCCTCCCTCTCCCTCCCTCTCTCTCCCTCTCTCTCCCTCTCTCTCCCTCTCTCTCCCTCTCTCTCCCTCTCTCTCCCTCTCTCTCCCTCTCTCTCCCTCTCTCTCCCTCTCTCTCCCTCTCTCTCCCTCTCTCTCCCTCTCTCTCCCTCTCTCTCCCTCTCTCTCCCTCTCTCTCCCTCTCTCTCCCTCCCTCTCCCTCCCTCTCCCTCCCTCTCCCTCCCTCTCTCTCCCTCTCTCTCCCTCTCTCTCCCTCTCTCTCCCTCCCTCTCCCTCCCTCTCCCTCCCTCTCCCTCCCTCTCTCTCTCTCCCTCTCCCTCCCTCTCTCTCTCTCCCTCTCCCTCCCTCCCTCCCTCCCTCCCTCCCTCCCTCCCTCTCTCCCTCTCTCTCTCCCTCTCTCTCTCCAACACTCCTTGCACTGTGTCCCTACTTCGTTTCCTGTATATAAACTACATAAGAGATTAAGAAGAAAGTAGTGTATTGTGAAGATCTAATAACAGTAACAGCAGGGTGTAGCATGACCCTGTAATATCCCCCATAGCTCAAACAATTATGTATCAGCGAGAAGACCTACTATTAATGTGTAGTGATTAACTGTAAACAGCTCTTGAAATGGGACATTCTCTGTAACTAGCTAACATTATAACTATGAGGTGTGGAGGATAGATGTAATTGTTTATGTAATAATCTCCGTTGAGGTCTGATAAAGACCTTTTGTGCCCTCTGTAATGCCTTTTTTTGCGCTACCGCTCACAGGATGAGTATGGGGTGCACAATAAACTACCGCTCACAGGAGGAGTATGGGGTGCACAATAAACTACCGCTCACAGGAGGAGTATGGGGTGCACAATAAACTACCACTCACAGGATGAGTATGGGGTGCACAATAAACTACCACTCACAGGAGGAGTATGGGGTGCACAATAAACTACCACTCACAGGATGAGTATCGGGTGAACAATTAACTACCGCTCACAGGATGAGTATGGGGTGAACAATTAACTACCGCTCACAGGATGAGTATGGGGTGCACAATAAACTACCACTCACAGGATGAGTATGGGGTGCACAATAAACTACCACTCACAGGAGGAGTATGGGGTGCACAATAAACTACCACTTACAGGAGGAGTATGGGGTGCACAATAAACTACCACTCACAGGACGAGTATGGGGTGCAGAATAAACTACCGCTCACAGGATGAGTATGGGGTGCACAATAAACTACCACTCACAGGAGTATGGGGTGCACAATAAACTACCGCTCACAGGATGAGTATGGGGTGAACAGTTAACTACCGCTCACAGGATGAGTATGGGGTGCACAATAAACTACCACTCACAGGAGGAGTATGGGGTGCACAATAAACAACCGCCCCTGTTACCTAGCAGTAAAATAGGTACCTGGGTGTTAGTCAGCTGTCACTGGCTGCTTCCTTGGGGGTGGAGGCCTGGTCGAGGACCGGGCCGCGGGGACACTAAAGCCCCGAAATCATCTCAAGATAACCTCAAGATAACCCTGTACCTCCAAGTAGATATCAGACAGCACCTATATCTTGCAAGATCCTCTGCCGTGACTCTAGGCCTTTTACGTTGTTGATAGCTAATGAGAGCGGCTTGCACACCTGTCCCAGTCTAGCTGAACACAGTAGTGGTCCAAACATTAAAGTAATCAATTTATCTCTCTCTCTCTCTCTCTCTCTCTCTCTCTCTCTCTCTCTCTCTCTCTCTCTCTCTCTCTCTCTCTCTCTCTCTCTCTCTCTCTCTCTCTCTCTCTCTCTCTGGGTTGGGTTCAAGTATTTGTACCGTGTACTTTGGTATATACAAGAGTTTACATTCTTGTAAAGCCACTGGTACGCGTAGCGTTTCGGGCAGGTCCTTAACCCTAATATTCCCGGAATACGACCCCGCCGGATCGTTTAACAACCAGGTACCCATTCACTGCTGGGTGAACAGAGGCTACAGTTAAGGATTGGCGCCCGGTCAATCCTCCCCGGCCAGGATTCGAACCCAAGGCAAGGCGCTTGCGAAACGCCAGGCGAGTATCTTACCACTGCGCCACGGAGACTGCTACTTCTTTAATAGTAATTGTCAATTACTTATACCTGAAATTTCGTAAAAGTTGATACATGAATTTGTACTTGGTGAAATTTACTTTAAAAGATTCTAGTACTTCCAGGCATCTACTTGATGCATTTACAACTTGACGGATTTCGTAACTAGTTTTTGTGTATTCTTCAGTCAGTTTGCCGCCTTGAGTGGAGGGAGGAGCGCGTTCCTCCCTCGTCACGTGAGCCTTGTAACTTGGTCTTATAGTAACTATTATGTGTTGTCTTCAAGTCAGTGATGATACTGACGGCCAGTAGCTAGACGCCATTCAAGTCAACACACGTGACTGACAAGTATTCTAGTCTCTGTGATCTATGTATTCCTTGCTTTGCATGTACGTTACAACTGGTTATTAAGGATGGATGGTGACTTGAGCAGGATACTGGATGTAACAGTAGGGATTGTCTCACGTAGAGAGATCTACCGCAGCTACCAGTAGATGCTGAGTGCGTCTTACCTCCAAACATTACACACACAACTCTCAAGTTAAAAATGGTTATATTTAAACGTCCTTTCTCCCGAAAATAAATTGGTTATCCACAGGAGGAAGATGTCACTTCCCTTTTGAAAGAAAAATACCCCAGGACATGTTATATTTTCTTGAATATTTCTGAGGAGTCTGCAGACAATATTCCCAGTCATCTGTGTTCGTGGCCTTGAGCGCAGGAAATCAAAATACAGCAATAACTTCGTAGCATCATTGAAGAGCTCACTTGAAAAGCAAATAACCAAGTAGAAGACAAGCGAACAATTTCGCTATGCTGGTGTTCTTGACCGGCGCTATACAGGACGGTGCTTGAAGCATCACACAGAGAAGTTTACAGTCTCCGTGGTGTAGTGGTAAGACACTCGCCTGGCGTTCCGCGAGCGCTATGTCATGGGTTCGTATCCTGGCCGGGGAGGATTTACTGGGCGCAATTCCTTAACTGTAGCCGCTGTTTAACGCAACAGTAAAATGTGTACTTGGATGAAAAAACGATTCTTCGCGGCAGGGGATCGTATTCCAGGGACCTGCCCGAAACGCTACGCGTACTAGTGGCTGTACAAGAATGTAACAACTCTTGTATATATCTCAAAAAAAAAAAAAGGTGACCTAGCAGCCCACTTTTACCCCCACAGATCACAACACAGCCGCAACACTGGCTGCTCTAGACAAAATTACTTCTCCACCCAAACACACATGTAAGAGGTTCATTTTTATGGAAAATCCTGATGGTAATCAAGCTGTTGCTGATTGCACTGTTTATCATAATGTTGCACTGAGCCTCAACATGCCACGAGATGTGAGAGTAATCTCGTGGATTTCTGTTAGAAACATGAGCACACCTTCCCTAATGTAGTCAAGTTCTCCAGGACTCGTCTCACTATCCAAGCATCCTCACCATTAGTAGAGAGATCTCAACCTTGTGGTAAAACCACTCAAACCAGATCCTTGTCGTTTGACATAATTTTACTTTGTACTCCACAAATATGAATAGTTCATTGATCATACAAAACAACCACAATTCTGCCATTGTTTTAAAACAATGAAACATTGCACTTCTGTTGCTTGGATCATGGTAATAACTATTTTCACTATGAAATTGGACTATTGACTTGAATTTTGATTCCTTCCAGTTTGACAAAAATAATTTACAGTCCTGAGAGAAAACAAAGTTTTAATGATCAAAATTTTTTTTATTTGACTTTCACACATGTGTGTTTGTTTGTGTACTTAACAATTAAGTGCTTGAAATTACTTAACAAATTATTGAACATCATTGGTTTATATTTGCATGGTAATATATCTAAGGTACTTAAACCTGTTAAACCTGTACATGACAAAATGTACTTGAACCCAAGTCTGGCACTGTGCCTCTCTCTCTCTCTCTCTCTGTGTGTGCCTGCTGCCAGCCTGCCTCTCCCACTCCAGGCTTGAGAGCTTCAAGTCCCAGCATCACTGCCGCAAGAGGCAGAGAAGATGAATACAAATTACATTTCGCCGGAGGCTGCACAGGTGAATATAAATTATATTTCGAGTGAAGCAGAGAAGATGAATACAAATGATATTTAACGAAAAATGAAAGTGAAAGATATAATATATAGTGATCAAAGTAGAGAGTAACTATGACAGACGATCCAGGGAGTGCCAGATGATCCAGGGACTGCCAGGGAGTGCCAGGTGATCCAGGGAGTGCCAGGTGATCCAAGGAGTGCCAGGGAGTGTCAGGTGATCCAGGAGAGATCAAGTGATGCTACCGTGAGGACGGGAAAGTCCTGCTTCCGGAAAACTGAGCCAGAGATGCTATCTTGGCGGGTGGGGCAGCCTCCATCACGTGAACGGTTGCCTTACTCTACGACTAACGACATCAGTACCTCGCTTGAGTCTACAACGATTGATGGTAGAGAGGCGTGTGGACGCTGACGGGGGTGCCAGCTCCACGGTGGACGCTGACGGGGGTGCCAGCTCCACGGTGGACGCTGACGGGGGTGCCAGCTCCACGGTGGACGCTGACGGGGGTGCCAGCTCCACGGTGGACGCTGACGGGGGTGCCAGCTCCACGGTGGACGCTGACGGGGGTGCCAGCTCCACGGTGGACGCTGACGGGGGTGCCAGCTCCACGGTGGACGCTGACGGGGGTGCCAGCTCCACGGTGGACGCTGACGGGGGTGCCAGCTCCACGGTGGACGCTGACGGGGGTGCCAGCTCCACGGTGGACGGAAGAGACGGAAGAGTAGTCTCGGAGGACACCCCCGGAAGGTGTACCTTGGGATGGAAACCAAGCGGGAACAGGCATATAAAGTCTATTTTAAGTCGCTTCGAGATTGAGAATCGATGGAATTGTGTTGCCGGCGATTGAAACGTGAGAGTCGCGGAGGAGACTTTAGTCACTAACATGTAAATGATGACAGGTTAGTTACATAGAGTGCAGTTATTGGTTCGGTTACTGTTATGAACTACACTGTTCACTGATGTTGGTGAATTTGCTTACCAGAAAAGCAGGGATTAATTGCAGAAGCACATTTAGCGCTCTGAGTATGCAAATGGAGGTTGGGAGTAATTAAGTATAAAGTCGGTGTATGCAAACTGACCAGCAGGGTTGTAATCTTGTTGAATTTGCATGAGGAAAGTGAATGTTTTAGTCTATTACATTTATGCTGACTTGCTTACTGAAAAATCATACCATACATCAGAAGATAGAGAAACGTCGACGTTTCGGTCCGTCCTGGACCCTTATCAAGTCACATATGACTCGATAATTGTCCAGGACGGACAGAAACGTCGTCGTCGCCTCATCTTCTGATGTGTAGTCTGGTCATCATATCATCAGCCACGTTATTGTGACTCATCTCTGCACTTGCTTAACGAAATGTCAGCACAACATTTGCAGCAGCATATGTATATTATGTTCAAGGCTCGTGTAAGCTATCAGGAAACTAAGCTAGAGTTTTAATGTGAATATCTTACATCAGGTTGAATTTTTCTTACAATTTGTAGATTAGTGTAAGAGATCATATGGAGTATGCAAGCATAATTATTTTACCTTAAAACAGTTTGTTTTGTGAAGATGGGAACAATATATTTATACCTACCTGTAGATGCTGGATTATTACTTGCTACAGATAGATTACAGACCATGTTACCTGTTACTTTGCCTGCATAGTCTGTTAAAATACATTTGACCACAGCGAGTTAGGAAGCCGACAGCTTGACAGCCTCCCAGAGTGTCAAGTCAGAGAGAATATGGCCTTGACAGGTGCTGGACGTGGGCTGGCAGGTGCTGGACGTGGGCTGCCAGAGTACGTGCTTCAACACTATCAGTTTACCTTTTAGTCAAGTGCTTGTCTTAGTGTCGGGTTTACATTAAATATTATATAATATGCAGCGTCTCCATGTGTAGTGGTCGAACCACTTGGAGCTGGACGGTAGAGCGACGGTCTCGCGTCATGCAGGTCGGCGTTCAATCCCTGGACCGTCCAAGTGGTTGGGCACCATTCCTTCCCTCCGTCCCATCCCAAATCCTTATCCTGACCCCTTCCCAGTGCTATATAGTTGTAATGGCATGATGGTTCTCCTGATAATTCCCTCCCCCCCCCCTCCATATGAAGTGATTATTGTGTTTATTGCGTGTTAGTATAAATTACGCCACCGGCAGAGTATTATTAACCCAACAAAGTATTAAGGGGAAATTCTTCTCTAATTAATGGAGCAGTACTATTTATTCGTGCTTGTAGACTGGACCTGCAATTCGTTGCTGCCATCTTAAGCTTAACTACTTCTTCACATTTTCTATCTGTTACGGACCCGAGTCCAGCGTCCTAGCACGGAGCAGTGACGACAACGCCATCTGCCAGTCTGCTCCCGAAACCCCCTCCAAATGGACGACGCCATCTAGTGAGGACGGGATATACCGGCCACAGGGGCTGGTTTCCCGTCTTGATCAGCTCGTAACATAGCCGCTGCTGACCTCTGGTGAGGTGGCGCTTAGACAGCAATGCCATCTATGGAGTGGATAGGTGGACGTTTGTGTCTAAGCCTGTAAGTGAGGTGCCCTAGAGTGTCCCTAGTACTAATGACGTGTCTGATTACAGAGTCGACCTGGGACTGCTGTATTGGACGTTGGGGCAGTCTACCCAAGGCAGCCATAGTCCCTCCACGAGTTTGCTCTGAGGAAGCTGTGAGTCACCCCCGGACGAACACTGTTGAGTGTGTTAGCCTGCCTGTGACGTGGCAGTACCAGGATTCGTCTTATCTGGGGGCTGGCTGGTGGAAGAGACTAGCCACTGTGGTGAGGAGAGTGATCTGCGGAATCACACGAGGCTCCTGCCAAGGGCTCGCAACCCTAGTATCGGTCGTGGAGTGGCCTACACAGCGGAGCTGATCGGAACCTGCCAGCTACAGGCTGAATTTGTGGTTGAAGGCCTCCATGACGGTGCACCCAGTGGGACTGTGATTTGGCTGGCCTGTGGCCGGGGTAGATTCGCAGAGAGAATCAAAGGATTCATCCTGGGCCACGAAGAAGAGAACCAGGGCTATTCATCTTGAGCACCGTGGAGCAACCTGTGTCTTCAGAGGAAGACTAATTTGTATATAATAAGTGTAGTTATAGCAACCCCGCGTGTGACTGTGATATATTTATTTATGGTGGTGGTAGCAATATATATACAAAAGCAGTGCATTTGTATCCCTTCCCCTTTAATTTACTTGCGTTACGGAACACACCCCTTGAAAACCACTACTAACTTGGGGCCGGATACCCAAACTCTAATAACATCAGAGAAGAACCCAGTTGCGACCCAATAGGGCCGTAACACTATCAAACTATTAGTGAATTGTTATATATACCTGGTAGTTTTAATCCCCGTTCTTCTGAACGTGGATTAAATCTGCTTGTGACAATAAGTCATGGAGTTCTTAATCTGCTCCTCCATCAGCTGGCATGGAGTTGTTACTTAGTTGTTCATACTGAAGTTGTTGCTACTTCTTCATGAGTTACTACTATGTTTATACTGAAGGAACGTGTGTTGGTAGTGTACATACCGCTGGCGGAGCTCACCTTGGTACCTTCCCCTACACTGCCCACACCACTCCCAGTCTCACCTGGAAAATATACAAGTTTCATGAGCTTTCATGATATTTTCATGATACACAAGTTTCAACAACTGCAGTTATTATTACTGGCAACACTTTACAACTACTGGAAACAATAATACATTTTATACAGAGTTGACGTAGCAGTTGTGTTTCGATAGTGGTCAAAGCACAGTCGCGATACATTAAGTTAATACGAGTTCATGAAGATAGTTGACCCCAAGAAATAGTGGATATTGTCACCAGATTGTAGACACTCAGCCGTGAAGAGGGAGATAAAGAGGACAATTAGAAGGAGAGCGTCTTCATCTGCTGCCAACGGGTCGCTCCAGATCAAAGGTAACCGCTTTTATATCAGGAGATGAAGGGTCATATGTCGTGTGGGAGCACAGCCAGGCGAGGCTGAGGCCCCTGTGGCACTCTACCCACTGTGGGCCACACTGTGGGCCACACTGTGGGCCACACTGTGTGGTCACACTGTGGGCCACACTGTATTGTCACACTGTGGGCCACACTGTGGGTCACACTGTGTGGTCACACTGTGGGCCACACTGTGGGTCACACTGTGGGCCACACTGTGTGGTCACACTGTGGGCCACACTGTGTGGTCACACTGTGGGCCACACTGTGTGGTCACACTGTGGGCCACACTGTGGGTCACACTGTGGGCCACACTGTGTGGGTCACACTGTGGGTCACACTGTGGGCCACACTGTGGGTCACACTGTGTGGTCACACTGTGGGGTCACACTGTGGGGTCACACCGTGGGCTACACTGTGTGGTCACACTGTGGGCCACACTGTGGGTCACACTGTGGGGTCACACCGTGGGCCACACTGTGTGGTCACACTGTGGGCCACACTGTGGGTCACACTGTGGGCCACACTGTGTGGTCACACTGTGGGCCACACTGTGGGCCACACTGTGGTCACACTGTGGGTCACACTGTGGGGTCACACCGTGGGCTACACTGTGGCAGTGTACGAAGACGCAGCCACTAAGCTTACAAGGCGACAATAAACTCTTGAGTGAACACAAAATACATTTCAAGAGCGCAGTTAGCTTCGTACATGGAAGAGGTAGGAATAATGAGAAAATAAAGTGGTAGGGGGGGGGTAGGGGAAGGGGGAAGGGAAGCAGGAAAGGTGAAGGGAAGGGAAAAACCAAGGGGCAAGAACTACTCATCCCCCCTACCCCCCAGCCTCCACAAGACCAACACATACTCTGTCCTACACACCCTGCCTCCCTACCCCCTCACCCTGCTGCTCCTCCTCCCCTTTCACCCACCTGCTCCTCCCCCTTACTTCGCCCCCTCCTCCTCTCACACACACACGCGCGCGCGATGGCGTTTCGTAATAAATAACAAGTCAGTTGCAGCCTCCAGCACAATATCCGGCCGGGCGAGTGCCACCTGTGCGGTGTGTGCCACAGGTGTGCCATACCTGTGGCACACCTGTAGAGGTGTGGCAGTGGTAGAAGTCGGTGACAGGTGGAGAGTATAGTGACGGGTGACTGACAGGTGGAGAGTATAGTGACGGGTGACTGACAGGTGGAGAGTATAGTGACGGGTGACTGACAGGTGGAGAGTATAGTGACGGGTGACTGACAGGTGGAGAGTATAGTGACGGGTGACTGACAGGTGGAGAGTATAGTGACGGGTGGACAAGAGAGTGACGAGAGGACTAAGAGCGAGACAAAGCCTCCATTCAGTCCACTTGATGAGTTGCGTGACCCATCCTCCTCCCTCCCTCCTGTCTCACGAGGAGGAGGAGGAACAGGAGAAAGGAGAGGAGAGAGGAGGAGGAGAAACAGGAGAAGAAGGGAGAGGAAGAAGGAAGAGGAGAAAGAGGCGGATAAGGAACCTTGTCGTTCCTGTTCCTCATGGAGGTGGCTTTCAGGACCTATTGAATGGTATTCCTCTTGCTGACCACCAGTACAGAACTAAGGGAACAGGAAAAAGGACTAGAGACAACGAAACAGGTACATCTCGGCTAGTTAGTGAGGCATCAGGAGCTGTACCTCACTCTTATATTTACTCTTTTTTTTTTGTTTTTTTTTGAGATATATACAAGAGTTGTTACATTCTTGTACAGCCACTAGCACGCGCAGCGTTTCGGGTAAGTCCTTAATCCTACGGTTCCTGGAATACGATCCCCTGCCGCGAAGAATCGTTTATTTAACACTTTCTTAACAATCGTTTCTTAACACCATCGTTACTGAAGTCACTTCCACCTCTCGCCACCCATCACAATGTATGTCTGAAGTAGCTTGTAGTATTAAATGGAATGTAATTTTTGCCAATGATAATAACTCTTGTATAAAACTTGTGTGGATCCCATCCCATGTTGGAGTTGGTAAACATGACTTTGTAGATCAATTGGCCAATGAGGCTTGCAGGAAAGAAAACACTGATTATGACTTTGGACTATCTAATGCAATTATTAGAAACATTCAAATTAAAGAAATTAATTCAGATTTAGAAGAACTAAGAAATGCCCAGAGACCTGAAAGCTGCAGTATTAAAAGTTATGACAAGTTTTGTAATAATAGGTATTTGTATGGTCAGCACAGTAACCGAACCAGGCAATGTGATGTAGTCATTGCGCGAATTCGCCTTGGCTATAGACACATCTGGCAGGTTAGTGAGGCTGAGCCACTACCAGAATACTCAGATTGTAAACTCTGTGATAAACCTTTAATGCATTCACTAGAACACTATATTGTTGAATGTGAAACCATAAAGGACTTTAGACCTCCTGGTCTCTTGTACCACCAACTGTGTAACTATTTTATTGACTCAGGTGTTCTGGATGACATCCTAACAATTTATCCAAAATTTGCTCGTCCATTTTTAAGAATGAAGAACAATTTTATTTATATTACTTCTAAGCTGCATCACTTATGAACCCATCCCTGCCCTTGTGTGGCAGTGCACAATAGAAAGTTGTTTTCACATATCCATACATTAAAACATTGATTGTAACCATGATATATATGTGCTTCAGCCTACAGTTTAGACCTATTGTCTTGTGTATGACCCTCTGTCCTGCGTGACAGTGAATACCAGCATTATCCTCACTTTAATAAGACTTAATTGAAATCTTCAGATTAGCCAAATTGTAATTAAATTTTGTCAATAAAGATGTTAATAATAATAAATGCCTCCACCACCACCACACAAGAGAGAGACAATCACGGTGTTCCCCTAAGGAAGTGATGTATCATGTGTGGAGGGCCGTGTTCATCTCCGCTACCACCCACCCCACACGTGTGGAGGGCCGTGTTCATCTCCGCTACCACCCACCCCACACGTGTGGAGGGCCGTGTTCATCTCCGCTACCACCCACCCCGCACGTGTGGAGGGCCGTGTTCATCTCCACTACCACCCACCCCACACGTGTGGAGGGCCGTGTTCATCTCCACCACCACCCACCCCACACGTATGGAGGGCCGTGTTCATCTCCACCACCACCCACCCCACACACACACCATCTCTCTCGGTTAATCATTACATTAATCCGGCCCCCAACACGGATTTTTAGAGGCCAGTGTGCTTTGTACCCTCCCTCCCTCGTCTGCTGATTAATGTCCATTTTATGGTACGTGGTAAAATAGTTCCTGTGGTGGTATCTGGCTCATGTTCCTCTGATGGTATGTGGCTCGTGTTCCTCTGATGGTGGTATCTGGCTCATGTTCCTCCGGTGGTATCTGGCTCATGTTCCTCTGATGGTATGTGGCTCGTGTTCCTCTGATGGTGGTATCTGGCTCATGTTCCTCCGGTGGTATCTGGCTCATGTTCCTCCGGTGGTATCTGGCTCATGTTCCTGTGGTGGTATCTGGCTCATGTTCCTCTGATGGTATGTGGCTCGTATTCCTCTGATGGTGGTATCTGGCTCATGTTCCTCCGGTGGTATCTGGCTCATGTTCCTCTGGTGGTAGTATCTGGCTCATGTTCCTCTGATGGTAGTGTCTGGCTCATGTTCCTCTGATGGTAGTGTCTGGCTCATGTTCCTCTGATGGTAGTGTCTGGCTCATGTTCCTCCGGTGGTATCTGGCTCATGTTCCTCTGATGGTATCTGGCTCATGTTCCTCCGGTGGTATCTGGCTCATGTTCCTCCGGTGGTATCTGGCTCATGTTCCTCCGGTGGTATCTGGCTCATGTTCCTCTGGTGGTGGTATCTGGCTCATGTTCCTCTGGTGGTATCTGGCTCATGTTCCTCTGGTGGTATCTGGCTCATGTTCCTCTGATGGTATCTGGCTCATGTTCCTCTGATGGTATCTGGCTCGTGTTCCTCTGATGGTATCTGGCTCGTGTTCCTCTGATGGTATCTGGCTCGTGTTCCTCTGATGGTATCTGGCTCGTGTTCCTCTGGTGGTATCTGCTCATGTTCCTCTGGTGGTATCTGGCTCGTGTTCCTCTGATGGTATCTGGCTCATGTTCCTCTGGTGGTATCTGGCTCATGTTCCTCTGGTGGTATCTGGCTCATGTTCCTCTGGTGGTATCTGGCTCATGTTCCTCTGGTGGTATCTGGCTCATGTTCCTCTGGTGGTATCTGGCTCATGTTCCTCTGGTGGTATCTGGCTCATGTTCCTTTGGTGGTATCTGGCTCATGTTCCTCTGGTGGTATCTGGCTCATGTTCCTCTGGTGGTATCTGGCTCATGTTCTTCTGGTGGTATCTGGCTCATGTTCCTCTGGTGGTATCTGGCTCATGTTCCTCTGGTGGTATCTGGCTCATGTTCCTCTGGTGGTATCTGGCTCTTGTCCTGATGGTATCTGGCTCATGTTCCTCTGATGGTATCTGGCTCATGTTCCTCTGGTGGTATCTGGCTCATGTTCCTCTGATGGTATCTGGCTCGTGTTCCTCTGGTGGTATCTGGCTCATGTTCCTCTGATGGTATCTGGCTCATGTTCCTCTGATGGTATCTGGCTCATGTTCCTCTGATGGTATCTGGCTCATGTTCCTCTGATGGTATCTGGCTAATGTTCCTCTGATGGTATCTGGCTCATGTTCCTCTGATGGTATCTGGCTCATGTTCCTCTGGTGGTATCTGGCTCATGTTCCTCTGATGGTATCTGGCTCATGTTCCTCTGGTGGTATCTGGCTAATGTTCCTCTGATGTTCTTTCTCGTATCAGACAATTCCTTCAGTCTGTCCAAGTGTTCTTGTTCATGCCTAGTTGTGCTTGCTGGGGTTGAGCTTTGGCTCTTTAGCCCCACCTCTCAACTCCCAATTAACTGATAAATAGGTTTCCGAGCCTATTGGGCTCTATTACATCTATATTTAAAATATTGTATGGGGTCTGCCTCTACCCCCTTCACTTCAGGGTGCTTATATATTCGTTATCTGACGAGAAAGACTTTTATGTCCGTGTCTCTGAGGCTCATTTAGGTTCTCAGTTTACATCTGCGAGAGTTCCTCAATGCTTAATAATCTGGCTTTATCTAGCTTATCAATTCCTCTGAGAATTTTGTATGTGGTAATCATATCTCCCTTTAACATTTCTGTCTTCCCACGACGTGAGGTTTAATTCCTGAAGCCTTTCCTTATAATTCATCTCTCTCAGTTCTAAAACTATTCTGGTAGCATACTTCTATATTTTTCTCAAACTTCGTCCTGTGCTCGACTAGATATATGGACTCCAGGTTGGAACTGCATATTCCAAGACTGCTCTGACATATGTGGTATACAAGGTTCTGAATAAATTCTTATAAACTAAAACTAAAGTTATAAACTAAAGTTATACTAAAGTTATTTTATAAACTCTTATAAACTAGAACTAAAGGCAGTTCTTATGTTGGCCAACTAGCATATACTGCTGAAGATAGCCTTTTGATGTTGGCTTCAGGAGACAGGATCGGTGTGATACTGAACCCCAGATCTTTTTCTCCACCTGATTCTAGTAAAATTTCACTTCCCATTTGATACCTTGTATCCGGCCTACTGCTCCCTCCGGCAAGTTTCATTAATTTGCATTTTAACTCAAGTAGCCATTTGTTGGATCATTCCTTCAGTTTGTCCAGGTGATCTTGTAGCCACTAGGTTACCAGTGGCTCCCGGACCTATCCCTAGGTCTGGGATATGTCCAAAACTGTACCTTGTGGGACTCGAAGCATGGTACAGCTGGAAGTGCAGTTGTTGTGACAGCAAGAGATGGCTCCTGCTCCTACGAGTGTGGAGCGCGTATAACTGGGCCTCCACTCTTCAAACAGAATTGGTTGCCCTAATCCTTTCACTCGAACGAGTATATTGTTACGGTAATCTCCTGCTTAGGCAGTAGATCCTGCCTGTTCTCTCTACCACCTATTCACGAACGTATTTGCATGCTCCAACATAACGAATTAACATCAACAACAATGTGCTGGGTGCCTAGACAGACCCCCTCCTCCCTCCACCTTGTAGTATCCCGGACACCTGAACACCTGCCGTCTGGGCAGGGGCTCAGACACCACTCGCCGGTCGACCAGACGCTATATGCTTGTTTAACTGCCGGCCGATGGTTACCTACAAGATTCGCGCCATCTCTGACGTCCTGGCCCATATATAAGGGGCTCGCTGGCGTCCAGTCATCAGAATACACTTTGTGCTCTCAGTAGTAACATCTACTCTCGCCTTCCCAGAAGACAGTAGATGCGTAACACTTTGGTATAAAGTCATTTGCACCCCCTTTTTGATTAACTTAAGTCTCACCTCTATTTATATTTCTCTTCATAACTTTGTGTAAAGCCACGATTTAAGGGCTTTGTTCTCATTAAGTATTACTTATTATTTTGAGTGTTAATAAGTCATTTTTGTTATATTAAATGTTAAAATTTTTTTTTATTCTCCCTGATTTTTACCTGCAGCTCTCAGTGTAAAGGACTCAAGCAGTCTTATTTACTTTATTTTACTTTTTTTTTATTAATGTGTGATTGGCACAACACCAGCCAGAATAGCCACTGCTCTATTACAGATTCTCGTCACAATATGAACCCAAAGTTGACACGCTAATTGTAAGCGACTCCTTGTCACTCTTGACTGCCCTCAGTTCCCCAAGGCATGACTGTGACGTGCTTGTCTCTGAAGCTAGACACAGATATAAAGAAATAATGTAATGGAGTCAGAGTTTGATTCTTGTCGATTCCCTTTCCATATTGGTTTCCGAATGCATCATAGAACCGATGAGTTGGCCAAGACTTTTGCTCATAAAGAGGGAATTGATTACCATCTTGAACTGCTTAGCAGCAGCCTGAGGGCAGTAATCTTCCGGGATCATCATCAAAATCTCAGACTTGAAGCAAAGTGAAGTGCACTCCAGTTACTCCATCTATCATCATTCTATTATGCAGGAAAAACCGCACGTCTATTGGTCATTCAATAAAGTTAGTAGACTTCTAGATGTTACCACTACTAGACTAAGTAAGTAAGTAATTATCAAAAGAAGGCACCAAACCGGGAAGGCTATGTAGCACCATCAAATGTGCGGAATAATCAGAGGGCGCTAAATATCACCAAGGATGCCAATACGAGAACAGAAACGCATGAGGCGAACGATATCATAAGAATCCGTCACCAAGAATACTATCGAGGGACAAGCGACCGCGGGGAACGGTCGGAAAACAAGACACGCTCGTCCTGGAAGTCAGGACATTCAACAAGGATATGCACGACCGTAAGAGGGAGGTAGAGCCGAAGGGACTCCATGGAAAGCTCGACCCAACCACAGAGGAGGGAGGGAAGCCGAAGGGACTAGTCAGCAGGGTCCAAGGAGGAGCAAGGTCGTGGCTCAATGCAGCGGGGGCTACAGAGCCTGGTCTTCCAACACAGTCCGACTCGGGGGATTGGTCGCCCACCCCACGAGCCTGAGAAGGTACAAGAGGAACAGAATTGGACATAAAGACGAGAGTAACACTTTCATTCACGAATGTGCCCCCACATCCACCACGGAGCCACAATTAGAGGAAAGGACTCCCAATAAGAGACAAGTTGCCGATCTTGCCGGGGCCTCCCAGGGGTGTCGTGAGTATACGCCCCATAAACGCCACCTTAAGAACCGTCAGGCCATGGAGATCGGGTTCAGTGACGAAAGGGGGATTAACAATAAAAGCGTCCCCTTGCTTGAAACGTTGGGTACTATAGTACTATGGGGGCACGAGTATGCCTTCCCAAACACCCGGGTGTCAAAATAGAAGAAGGCCAAAAGAATAATCAAAACAGGCAAAAGGTCAGCGGCAAATGACAATTAGAAAGAAGAGGGGGGGGGGGGGGGGAGAACAATGAAGGAAAAGGAAAAGGAAAAGTTATCTGGCAGAATTCGAGAAGACAGCAACAGGAGTATAAGGCTACAAAAGGACAGAGGACTGTCCCATGGAGCATCACACTCCAGCAAACGCCCATCAAACCTCACAGCAACAACGGGCCGGATAGGGAGGGGGGGAGTTACAAGGAAAGGCTGCGAGAACTACACCTCACGTCGCTGGAAGACAGAAGAGCTCGGGGAGACATGATCACCACATACAAAATTCTCAGGGGAATTGAGAGGGTAGACAAGAATGGACTATTTAACACAGGTGGTACATGCACAAGAGGACACGGGTGGAAGCTGAGTACCCAAATGAGCCACAGGGATATTATACAGAACGTTTTCAGTGTTAGAGTAGTTAATCAATGAAATGCACTAGGAAGCGATGTGGTGGAGGCTGACTCCATACACAGTTTCAAATGTAGATATGATAGAGCCCAGTAGGCTCAGGAACCTGTACACCAGTTGATTGCCGGTTGAGAGACGGGACCAAAGAGCCAAAGCTCAACCCTCGTAAGCACAACTAGTTGAGTACACAAGAAATATTATCACACCCCCAGTAAAGGTTTATTGAATGCTGGATACGAGTGAAAAAAAATATTATTCGTTGACGCTAATTGGAGCTGAAATTCTGATAATAGAATTGTCAACATTTATAGGGCGCGGGTGATTGGTTGACAAGCCCTCCCAGGCCGCTGTTAATACCCCGGGCTCATGGGTGGTTATTGAACTTCCTGTTATCCAAACCATTATGTTATTTCCTCTCTATCACGCCAATATTGACTTTTTTTAAATGATAGGATATATTTGTTTAAATGCCTCGTTTTCTTTCTCATGACATACAATTTTAATTTATCCACGAGTATTTTCCTATTTTTTATGAGCAGTGTTGTGTTTATGTGAACTTTGTAGTTGAGAGGCGGGTACAGGTGACTAGTGCGGGTACCTGCTGCAGGTGGGGGTGAGGCGGGTACAGGTGACCCGTGTGGGTACCTGCTGGAGGTGGTGGTGAGGCGGGTACAGGTGACCAGTGCGGGTACCTGGTGCAGGTGGTGGCGAGGCGGGTACAGGTGACCAGTGCGGGTACCTGCTGCAGGTGGTGGTGAGGCGGGTACAGGTGACCAGTGCGGGTACCTGCTGCAGGTGGTGGTGGCGAGGTGGGTACAGGTTACCAGTGCGGGTACCTGCAGGTGGTGGTGGTGAGGCGGGTACAGGTGACCAGTGCGGGTACCTGCTGCAGGTGGTGGTGAGGCGGGTACAGGTGACCAGTGCGGGTACCTGCAGCAGGTGGTGGTGAGGCGGGTACAGGTGACCAGTGCGGGTACCTGCTGCAGGTGGTGGTTGCGAGGCGGGTACAGGTGACCAGTGCAGGTACCTGCAGCAGGTGGTGAGGCGGGTACAGGTGACCAGTGCGGGTACCTGCAGCAGGTGGTGGTGAGGCGGGTACAGGTGACCAGTGCGGGTACCTGCAGGTGGTGGTGGTGAGGCGGGTACAGGTGACCAGTGCGGGTACCTGCTGCAGGTGGTGGTGAGGCGGGTACAGGTGACCAGTGCGGGTACCTGCAGCAGGTGGTGGTGAGGCGGGTACAGGTGACCAGTGCGGGTACCTGCTGCAGGTGGTGGTTGCGAGGTGGGTACAGGTGACCAGTGCGGGTACCTGCAGCAGGTGGTGAGGCGGGTACAGGTGATCAGTGCGGGTACCTGCTGCAGGTGGTGAGGCGGGTACAGGTGACCAGTGCGGGTACCTGCAGCAGCAGGTGGTGGTGAGGCGGGTACAGGTGACTAGTGCGGGTACCTGGTGCAGGTAGCAAGCACAGAGGAGTGGTCGCTGGAGCTATTAGTCAGATATTCACACCTGCCGCCCAGAGGGCCACCTGGGTCACCCCTCCAACCCATGATGCTGCCTCCCATGGTGGCCCCTCCCATGGTGGCCCCTCCCATGGTGGCCCCTCCCATGGTGGCCCCTCCCATGGTGGTCCTCCCATGGTGGTCTCCCATGGTGGCCCCTCCCATGGTGGCCCCTCCCATGGTGACCCCTCCCATGGTGGTCCTCCCATGGTGGTCCTCCCATGGTGGTCTCCCATGGTGGCCACCCATGGCGTCTAGCAGCCATTCTAATTTCCATTCCAGTGGACAATACAAGAAATATAGAGAAAACGAGACGAGAGAGAAGGGGAGAGAAGAGAGGTGAGAGAGAGAGGTGAGAGAGAGAGAGGTGAGAGAGAGAGAGGTGAGAGAGAGAGAGGTGAGAGAGAGAGAGGTGAGAGAGAGAGAGGTGAGAGAGAGAGAGGTGAGAGAGAGAGGTGAGAGAGAGAGGTGAGAGAGGTGAGAGAGAGAGGTGAGAGAGAGAGGAAGGAGGGTGGGGAGAGCCTAGAGGATCGTCCACAGCCTGGGCGGGGGGGGGGGGGGGGGAGCCGGGGAGGCCCGGGTCCCAACATCTTTTACTGATGTGGGAGAAAACATGTTGGACGCCATCAATAATGTATGAGTCTCCTTCAGTGTATACTACCACCAGCTCCTTGTTGGTGGTGGTGGCCAGCTGTGGTGGTGGTGGCCAGCTGTGGTGGTGGTGGCCAGCTGTGGTGGTGGTGGCCAGCTGTGGTGGTGGTGGTGGTGGTGGCCAGCTGTAGTGGTGGTGGCCAGCTGTGGTGGTGGTGGCCAGCTGTGGTGGTGGTGGCCAGCTGTGGTGGTGGCGGCCAGCTGTGGTGGCGGCGGCCAGCTGTGGTGGCGGCGGCCAGCTGTGGTGGTGGCGGCCAGCTGTGGTGGTGGCGGCCAGCTGTGGTGGTGGTGGCCAGCTGTGGTGGTGGTGGCCAGCTGTGGTGGTGGTGGCCAGCTGTGGTGGTGGTGGCCAGCTGTGGTGGTGGTGGCCAGCTGTGGTGGTGGTGGTGGTGAGGGTGGTGGTGGCCAGCTGTGGTGGTGAGGGTGGTGGCGGCCAGCTGTGGTGGTGAGGGTGGTGGCGGCCAGCTGTGGTGGTGAGGGTGGTGGCGGCCAGCTGTGGTGGTGAGGGTGGTGGCGGCCAGCTGTGGTGGTGAGGGTGGTGGCGGCCAGCTGTGGTGGTGAGGGTGGTGGCGGCCAGCTGTGGTGGTGAGGGTGGTGGCGGCCAGCTGTGGTGGTGAGGGTGGTGGCGGCCAGCTGTGGTGGTGAGGGTGGTGGCGGCCAGCTGTGGTGGTGAGGGTGGTGGTGGCCAGCTGTGGTGGTGAGGGTGGTGGTGGCCAGCTGTGGTGGTGAGGGTGGTGGTGGCCAGCTGTGGTGGTGAGTGTGGTGGTGGCCAGCTGTGGTGGTGAGGGTGGTGGTGGCCAGCTGTGGTGGTGAGGGTGGTGGTGGCCAGCTGTGGTGGTGAGGGTGGTGGTGGCCAGCTGTGGTGGTGAGGGTGGTGGTGGCCAGCTGTGGTGGTGAGGGTGGTGGTGGCCAGCTGTGGTGGTGAGGGTGGTGGTGGCCAGCTGTGGTGGTGAGGGTGGTGGTGGCCAGCTGTGGTGGTGAGGGTGGTGGTGGCCAGCTGTGGTGGTGAGGGTGGTGGTGGCCAGCTGTGGTGGTGAGGGTGGTGGTGGCCAGCTGTGGTGGTGAGGGTGGTGGTGGCCAGCTGTGGTGGTGAGGGTGGTGGTGGCCAGCTGTGGTGGTGAGGGTGGTGGTGGCCAGCTGTGGTGGTGAGGGTGGTGGTGGCCAGCTGTGGTGGTGAGGGTGGTGGTGGCCAGCTGTGGTGGTGAGGGTGGTGGTGGCCAGCTGTGGTGGTGAGGGTGGTGGTGGCCAGCTGTGGTGGTGAGGGTGGTGGTGGCCAGCTGTGGTGGTGAGGGTGGTGGTGGCCAGCTGTGGTGGTGAGGGTGGTGGTGGCCAGCTGTGGTGGTGAGGGTGGTGGTGGCCAGCTGTGGTGGTGAGGGTGGTGGTGGCCAGCTGTGGTGGTGAGGGTGGTGGTGGCCAGCTGTGGTGGTGAGGGTGGTGGTGGCCAGCTGTGGTGGTGAGGGTGGTGGTGGCCAGCTGTGGTGGTGAGGGTGGTGGTGGCCAGCTGTGGTGGTGAGGGTGGTGGTGGCCAGCTGTGGTGGTGAGGGTGGTGGTGGCCAGCTGTGGTGGTGAGGGTGGTGGTGGCCAGCTGTGGTGGTGAGGGTGGTGGTGGCCAGCTGTGGTGGTGAGGGTGGTGGTGGCCAGCTGTGGTGGTGAGGGTGGTGGTGGCCAGCTGTGGTGGTGAGGGTGGTGGTGGCCAGCTGTGGTGGTGAGGGTGGTGGTGGCCAGCTGTGGTGGTGAGGGTGGTGGTGGCCAGCTGTGGTGGTGAGGGTGGTGGTGGCCAGCTGTGGTGGTGAGGGTGGTGGTGGCCAGCTGTGGTGGTGAGGGTGGTGGTGGCCAGCTGTGGTGGTGAGGGTGGTGGTGGCCAGCTGTGGTGGTGAGGGTGGTGGTGGCCAGCTGTGGTGGTGAGGGTGGTGGTGGCCAGCTGTGGTGGTGAGGGTGGTGGTGGCCAGCTGTGGTGGTGATGGTGGCCAGCTGTGGTGGTGATGGTGGTGGTGGCCAGCTGTGGTGGTGGTGGTGGCCAGCTGTGGTGGTGGTGGTGGCCAGCTGTGGTGGTGGGGGCCAGCTGTGGTGGTGGTGGCCAGCTGTGGTGGTGGTGGCCAGCTGTGGTGGTGGTGGCGAGGCAAGCTACCGGCTAGGCAAGCCCCTGGCGAGGCTAGCCCCTGGCAAGGCTAGCTCCTGGCAAGGCTAGCCCCTGGCAAGGCAAGCCCCTGGCAAGGCAAGCCCCTGGCAAGGCAAGCCCCTTGCAAGGCAAGCCCCTTGCAAGGCAAGCCCCTTGCAAGGCAAGCCCCTTGCAAGGCAAGCCCCTTGCAAGGCAAGCCCCTTGCAAGGCAAGTAAGTAATTATCAAAAGAAAGCACCCAACCAGGAAGGCTATGTAGCACCATCAAATGTGGGGGATAATCAGAGGGCGCTAAATATCACCAAGGATGCCAATACGAGAACAGAAACGCATAAGGTGAATGATATCAAAAGTATCCGAGTCACCAAGAATTCTATCGAGGGACAAGCGACCGCGAGGGTCAGTCTGAAAGCAAGACACACGCTCGTCCTGGAAGTATGGGCTTTCAACAAGGATATGCACGACCGTAAGAGGGACAACGAAATTTGGACTTAAGCGTGTATGGCCAATACGCAATCTCGCCAGGGCCGTTTCCCATCGCCGGTTACAGTGGTAGGAGGATGGCCATGAGGACACACTACTCTTAAGAGTACACAGTTTGTTACCAGTAACAGGAGACCAACAATCCTGCCAACGGGTAAGGATGGAGGAATGAATAACTGGGTAAAAGTCGGAATAAGGAATACCTTTACGGGAGATGGGACAAGCGCGGACAGCTTCCCTGGCGGCAGCGTCCGCACGCTCATTTAAAGACACACCAATATGGCTGGGAACCCAACAAAACTCAACTGACTTAAATTTACTGTGAATAAGAAACAGCCAATGTTGAATCTCGACGACTAATGGATGGACCGGATTGAAGGACCCCGAGAGCCATGAGGGCACTACGAGAGTCAACGACAACCACAAAGGAAGACTGACAACGAGAGAGCAGGAGACGAAGAGCATAGAGAATAACAAAGTTCTACTGTGAAGATGCTAGTCTCCGGAGGTAGGCGACACATATAAGTGCTGTCAGGAACAACAACAGAGTAGCCAACACCGTCCGCAGACTTAGACCCATCGGTGAAGACGGAAACGGAGCGGGAGTGAGATGAAAAGTGCTCAGGGAAAAGCCGTTTCAGAACCGTAGGAGGGGTAAAAGCTTTAGTGATGCAGGTTAAGGATGCACAAAACTTCGGAAGGGGGAACCCTCCATGGGGGGCAAGGAAGGAACAATACGAGGAGAAATGTGAAAAAGACGAATGGAAAGAGACCTGTAAGCGAGTTAACCGGACAGAAAGAGCGAGGTGAACTAAGGAGAGGTAAAAGTTAAAGCACGACAGAGGCGAGAGGAAGGATGTTGCAAGGACCGCGCAAGATAACGAAGACAGTAGCGATCACGGCGGTCCTGGAGAGACAGGAAGCCAGTGTCAACATACAAGCAGAACACGGGAGTCGAACGAAAGGCATCAGAACAGAGGCGCAACCCAGTATGGTGCAAAGCATCAAGACGGCGAAGAATAGGAGAAGCAGACGAGTAAGCAGGGCAACCATAATCGAGCTTAGACAGGACGAGAGAGGAATGTAAAACAAGGAGAGTGCGCCTATCCGCCCCCAAGAAGTATGGGACAAAACCTTAAGGAGGGTAAGGGCCTTAGAGCACTCAACTCTGAGGTAAGAGATATGGGGCGACCAAGACAAACGAGTGTCAAAGATTAACCCCAAAAGCTTAGCGGAATCCCTGTACTCAAGGGGATGACCATAAAGCAACAAAGAGGGACGAAGGACATGCTTCCGAGTAAAAGTCATAGCACAAGTCTTAGTAGTAGAGAACTTGAAGCCATGATCGGTGGTCCAAGACGACACGGCATCAATCACAAGTTGAAGCCGGCGTTGAAGGAAATGCGAATCATCACCTCGACAGCAGAGGGTAAGATCGTCGACATAGAGAGCAGAGAAGACGCCAGAAGAATGAGAGGAAAGAAGACCATTGAGGGCAACCAGAAAAAGAGTAGTGCTCAGAACACTACCCTGGGGCACACCTTCGTACTGCTGATAAGAGGCAGAGAGAGTGGTACCAAGCCTCACTCGAAAGGAACGACGAGAGAGGAAGCTGCGGAGAAAAAGAGGGAGATGACCACGAAGGCCAAAATAATGAAGTTGGCACAGAATATGATATCGCCAAGTGGTGTCGTAAGCCTTTTCCAGGTCAAAAAGGACGGCAACAACGGAGGTCTTCGCAGCAAAAGCAGTACGAATATAGACCTCGAAGTTCACCAGGACATCTGTCGTGCTGCGGCACTTGCGGAAACCAAATTGAGAAGGGGAGAGGAGGTGATGGTGTTCCAGGAACCACATCAGACGAACGTTAACCATACGTTCAAAGAGCTTGCAGACACAACTTGTGAGGGCAATAGGGCGGAAGTCCTTAGGGGATCTTCCCAGAGACCCTGGTTTGCGAACAGGGAGGACAACGGCATCGAGCCAGTCCTCAGGGACTGACGACGACTCCCAGACCTGATTATACAGACTCAGTAAATACTGAGACGTGCACGGAGGGAGATGGCGAAGTATCTCATAATGAATACCATCGGAGCCCCTGGCGAGGCAAGCCAGGATAATCTGGATGTTTATCAGCAGCCAGTGATCACTCCCCGAGCCCGTGACCTGTCCATCACGAGGTGAAGAGTGTGACGAGTCATCTTCACCTTGTAACTACTAATGACACCTGACTTACACTGTTGAGCGAGTGTAGGTGTAGAGGACACAGACCCTGACACCCAAACACTCTTACCACCACAATTAACAAACAACTACGACACAATTAACTAGTTCATTGCATTATTTTTCTTCTTTTTTCATTCTTTAAAAAACTGAGGGAGAGGCAGAGAGGTTGCACAGTAGTGTAGACAGATAAGGGAGAATGGTTTAGTTCACCAGACAACCCGTCGTCTTGAAAATAACGTTGCTTTTCGCTGGTATGTGCGCTATGGCCGAAAACTGACGTCATTTGAAATTAAGTCGGCTCACGAAAGTGATGTACTGCCCCGTTTTCTGTTTGGGCCCTCCGGCTTGGCTTAGCTTAGCTTAGCT